>NC_069509.1:66053346-66353346 GCF_027579735.1 Bombina bombina
AAAGTTGTTTAAAATTGCATGTTCTGTCTGAATCATTAAAGTTTATTTTTGACTTTACTGTCCATTTATTTATATAACCAGCAGAATGATTTGAGGGAACAACATTCTCTAGTCTACATCATGTGCAATACATACAGAAAAAATACAACATTCAAACCTATAAGAACAGTTAATCACTATCATTTTTGGCACTTGGAACATGTGCAAATGTCAGATGCACGTATAGGTTGCCTATCGGCAGATGCACAGCAGATTGGGGCAGATTGCATGTTTAAAAACGTCTATCTATCTGCTTATCTATCTCCAGTATCTATCTGTATATCCATACATCTGACTATCTATCCATCTTTATATCTATCTATCTATCTATCTATCTATCTATCTATCTATCTATCATCAATCTGTCTGCCCAACTATCTATGTATCTATCTTTCATCTGTCTGTCCGTCCATGTATATGTCTATCTATCTATCTATCTATCTATCTATCTATCTATCTATCTATCTATCTATCTATCTATCTATTTATATATCTATCTATCATCTAACTATCTTTCGTCTGTCGTCCATGTGTCTGTCTATCCATCTATCTATGTATCTATTTTTCATCTGTCTGTCTGTCCATGTGTATGTCTGTCTATCTATCAATCATCAATCTATATATCTATCTATCTTTCATCTGTCTGTCGTCCATGTGTCTGTCTATCCATCTATATATTATCAATTTGTCTGCCCATCTATGTATCTATCTTTAATCTCTCTGTCCGTCCATGTGTCTATCTATCTATCTATTTATCTATCTATCTATCTATCTATCTGTGACACAGGTGCGGTAGTGAATTGTTGGAATATCTGTGCTGGTCTAGAAGTGTTTCATTTTGCTGCCCATGCCACACTCATTTTAAGTCAGGGCTATTTCTTTATATCAACCTTTAACAAGTGTATTTTTCCTGCTGTTTGTTTTATTGTCATGTATTTATATAGTCTCTAATGCTTATTTTAGGTTTCACCCTTCTGTATCCTCTTCCATATCTAGTTCATATATTTTATGTTCCTTTCTGGCAGCAGTTTACTGGGATAATGTATCTCTAAAGTATAGAACAGGCAGCTCTGCCAAATAAATACAACAACCTAATTAATAAATTGTACATTAGGGTGAAAGAACAAGATGGTTTTAATGTATAATTACTGTGGCCCTGATAAAACCTACATTTTTCCTGCATTTTGCTGACATGGGCTAATGTGATACCAACCATTAACTTTAATGACCTGCCATTAAAATGCAGAGGGAACTCCTAATTGGTTGTAATTAACATAATTGCTACTACTGAAAGATGTGATTTCCAGCTCCACTGAGGCTAAGATAGAAATAGAGGATTTTTTTTGTGTGTTTTAATCTTTCTTTGAATTTCTAGGGATTGGGCATTTCCATTATTGTAAATATAAAACTGTGTAATGATATATACTGTGCTAACGTACTATAAAAAAGTTTTCACACTTAAAGGAACATGATACCCAAATGTAAAAAGCTGGCTAGAAAATATCACCTGAACATCTCTATGTAAAAAAGGAAGATATTTTACCTCAAAATTTCCTCATTAACCACATCCTATTGTAAAGGAACTCATGATGCCAATCATGATGCTAGTCCCAGGACTTGCAAGGGTGCATACATCTGGTATTTGCAGAAAGTTTACTATGAAATCTAGCGAGAGTTTAATGAAATCTTATGAGATCACAGTAAAGCAAAGTGTGACATCAGTACTTATGAAGCTGATTGGTTGTTTTTTTTCAACATGCAGCTGATAGCTGAGGGATAACTGTTTACAGAGCACTAACTATTGTGAGCTGAAGATTTTTTTTTTTTTTTTTTTTAAATATAATTTTTATTGAAAAGATCAATACATTGTATGTAACATATAAAACATCACAATTTTCCATTTTCCAGTGCTTTCCTAACAACTAATGTCATGTTTGTGGATACTGTTAGATTTCACAGCACCTTTGTAGAGTTAAAGTCCATATAGGCTCACTGGCCAATCAAATATAAACAAGAGTATTAATACAACAACATAGTATCAATCTTAAAATAAATCTTATGAGAAAAAAGATACTGTCTGCAACTTCAAAAAAGAATTATCATAAGTAAAGTCACAACAAGATCATAGGTTCACCTGTAAGAACAGTGTTTTGGATAGCTAGTCATTCATAGTTTAAAGCTCCCCTTTTCCCAAATCCACCATTGCGCATATCGGGCCTCTCTTCCCTATACAAGGTTAGTAAGTGGTTGTGTTATGTTATGCCAGTGTTTATACATCCTACCTGTGGTGCGGTATTCTATTGTTGGCTATTGCCGTTTTGCTGCATTGTTTGACGCCCATAGCTGTAGCATAAGATCGTGTATATCTGCTGTGTCCTTTTGGAGATGATGATACCTCTCTAGCTGAAGCATAGTGTCTACCTGTTTCCTCCATTCCCCTATGGACAGTACTGTCCTAGTTTTCCAATACTTTGGTATAAGCATTTTGGCGCTATTTAGCATTACCAGTAGCAGGGCCCTGCTCTGTTTGGTCTCTAGTTTGGCTAGTGATAGGTATAGAATCGTTTTGGGGCTGTTTTGCAGTGGTTTCCCTATCGTGCGTGCAATTTGGTCGAAAATGTTCACCCAGTACAAGTCTAGTTTGGGGCAGGACCACCATATATGTGCTGGCGTGCCCTCACCCCCACAGTCTCTCCAACACTTCCCCGAAGCTGTCTTGTATATGTGATGTAATCTGCTAGGTGTGAGATACCACCTTGACAGGAATTTGTAGCTTGCCTCTTGTACTCTCACAGAGATTGAGGCTTTTTTGGTAGTCTGAAATGCTGCTTGCCACTCGGTGTTTTCTATCTCTATTTGCAATTCCTTCTACCATGCCCTTGCATATGTAGGGAGGGTGTGTTTATCCTCCCCTAATAGAAGCTTGTATGTCAGTGAGATGGCATGTGCCAAGGGGGCCCCCTGTAGGCACAAGTTTTCGAAAATCGTTGTCTGTCTTGTAAACGTAGATTTAGAATGGTGCGTTGCGAGAAAGTGGTTAATCTGTGAGTGTGCTAGCCAGTTCATGTGTGTGCCCAGTAACGTTTCTTGGATGTCTGTTAGTGGCGCGAGTTTGCCCCCGTCTAAGATGGCTGAAAGCGTCAGGTCACTAAAGGATGTCCCTAAGTTTATGTCTTTCCCCCTGTGGTTCCAAGGCATTTCGGGGTTCTGGTACATGGGGGATAGTGGTGCATGCGTAGAAGAGATGTTTGCTGAGGTGCGTTGGATTTTGTCCCAGTGCGTGTAAAAGTCTATTAATAGTGGGTATGTGAGGGCAGCTGGGGACCTATATGTCTCTGAAACCCAAGCCTGAAGGCCGGCATTTCTTGTGGCTAAAATGTCGTAGTGCAGTTGCACCCATTCTTTGTTGGGGTCATTATGGCACCAATCCAATAATCTCTGTAATGTGATGGCCTGTTTGTAGGTGTATATATGGGGGACCCCAAGGCCCCCTCTGTCTCTGGGGAGGTACAGAGTTCTCTTTGCTATCCTGGGCCTAATGTTTCCCCAAATGTATTGCTCAAGTATATTTTGTAGTTTATGTAGGTAGTTCGTCGGTAATGGGATAGGGGTGGTCTGAAGTAAGTATAATATCCTGGGGACCGCGTTCATTTTAATAACATTAATTCTCCCTATCCATGATATCGTCTTTTTTTTTCCAGCTGGAAAGGTCTGAGACCAGTGCGTGTTCCAGTGTTTTGTAGTTAGCCTGAAATAGTACCTGTGGGTCTGGTGAGATATATATGCCTAGGTATTTCATTTTAGTCTGTTGTATTCGAAGTGGACAGACTTAAAGGGTCTCTGGGAGTGCAGTGGGATCATATGAAATGTTTAATAATTCGGATTTCGTTATGTTGAGGTGGAAGTTTGAGACCCGACCATATTCCATGAACATATCTAGGACTCTGGGCAGGGAGGTTTCTACTTTAGTTAATGTAAGCAGGACATCGTCAGCGTAAAGCGCGAGTTTATGTTCACGTAAGTTCACTGGGATCCATGAGATCTGAGTGTCCTCTCTTATTTTCTGGGCTAGCACCTCTATGGTTATAGCAAAGAGGATCGGTGAGAGGGGGCAGCCCTGTCTCGTGCGATTGTGGATCTGTAACTTATCAGATAGCAGACCATTAACCTTGACCTGTGCTGTTGGGCGTCTATATAGTGTGAAGATTTGGGCTATGAAGGGGTCACTGAACTTCATTTTATGCAGGACTGCTTTTAGAAAAGGCCAATGTACCCTGTTAAAAGCTTTCTCTGCATCTGTCGACACAAAGATTGACGGGGTTTTGTGTTGGGCATATGTCATCAATTGCAGAACCTTTAATGTGTTGTCCCTCGCCTCCCTCCCAGGAATGAAGCCCACCTGGTCTGGATGAATCAGTTTGGGTAAATATTTATTAATTCTGGTGGCCAGGATCTTTGCAAAGATTTTAATGTCTGCATTCAGCAGAGAAATGGGGCGGAAATTTTCAGGTTTATCTGGGTTTTTGCCTTTTTTGGGTAGGACTGTAATATTAGCCTCTAACATATGTTCTGAGAAGCCTCCCTCCTGTAAGAGTGAATTAAATAAAAATATCAGGGGTGTGCACAAGCGGTGGAGAAAGGTTATGTAATATTTAATTCCTAATCCATCAGGCCCTGGGCTCTTGCCGTTTGGCATAGATTTAATGGCAGCTATGATTTCATCTTGCGTGATCGGCAAGTCCAAGGAGGCCTCAATGTCCTCCGTGTCAAGTGTGTGTGAAGTCACCCCCCTCCAGATAGCTATCTATCTCTTGCTGGCTACAGTCGTTCCGGATGTTATATAGCCTGCCATAATATGTCCTGAATGTCTCCGCTATTTTGATGCTGTCCCTGTGAGTGTCTCCTGTGGCATCTACTAGCGTGTGCACGTGTGTTGTTAATTGTTGGCGCTTCAGCGCCTTGGCCAATGAAGACCCTGACTTGTTGTTTACGTCAAAGTATTTTTTTTCAACAATGAAGCTTTGTGCTGATATTCCTTAATGTAATGATTATTGAGCTCGCTTCTTGCACTAGTTAAGTTTTTAAGAAAGATTGGGGAGTCCGGGTCTTGTTTGTGTTGAGTTTCCCAGTATCTTATTTGAGAGAGGATGGAGTTCACAAACTGTCTATCATTTTTAATTTTCCTCGCTTTGTGTTTAATGAACTCCCCCTTAACCACACATTTGTGTGCTTCCCACGTCATGAATGCTGATGTGGCAGCCTGAGTGTTTTCCCTGAAGTAATGCCCTAGTGTCCCATCTTTGTCTGTCTGAACCAAGGGGTTGTTGAGGTCGGCTTCGTCAAGTCTCCACAAAAAGGAGTGCAGTGGCGCGCTCAGCCATTTGACCGAGCACCCCACTAGGGCGTGGTCAGACCATGTTATTGGCAGTATGGCAGATGCCTCTACCATGGACAGTCCTATCTGGTCAGTCACAGTGTAGTCAATCCTGGTGTAAGTGTGATGTGGGTGCGAGTAAAATGTAAAGTCTGTTACACCTGGATGTTTGGTTCTCCAAATGTCATGTAGTTTTAGCAATTGCAATTGATAATTTATGGATTTTATAACTTTCAGTGGAGTGCTTGTCCTCCCTGTTGAAGTGTCTCATGTGGGATCTAATGGCAAGTTGAAGTCACCTGCGATAAACATAACTCCCTTCATGTGTTCAAGTAGTAACTGTGTCACCTGTTTAAAGACTAGGTGTCACCCCTGATTGGGCAGATATACATTTACCAGCGTAACATATGTGTTAAAGAGAAGCCCTATCACTATTATGTACGCTCCTTTAGGATCCTTTATGACATGCTTCGGCTGAAAGTGTACCGTGTTTTTTAGGAATATACCTACCCCCCCTTTCTTAGCTGGTCCGGAGGCCAAGAAGAAGGTCTTATAATTCCTGTTCATGAATTTAGGTTCCCTTCCCTTTTTGAAATGGGTCTCCTGTATGAAAAGTAAGTCCCCTGTGACTTTGTGTAACTGGTGAAATGCTATAGATCTTTTTTCAGGGCTGTTAAGGCCTTTCGCGTTTATTGAAATCAATGAGAGGATTTGTCCCTGCTGTTCTCGCTGAACTGTCATTTTGCTGCTTTCCCTAATCTGGGATGCTTTGAAGCGATGTAGTGTTATAGATCTTACCCACTACTGAGGGATGCCTAAATCCCCACTAGGGAGAGTGTCTGTCGTTGGTGTCCTGCTGCAGGGTTAGATAGGTTTGGCTTGTGTTTGTGGTGGACTAGCTGTCTGTTTGAGTGAGTGTGTAGGGCTAAGTAGTTAAAAAGCAAAAGGAGATTCGGTCAGTGTCACAGGTGAACCCAGAGCAAAGTAAAATAATAAGAGTATTTGCAAAACAATGACAATATCACAAGGTAACAGTAGCAATCAGCAAACAATAAGAACAGAATATTACTATTCAACAATTTAGGGCAGTATCCCTACCCCTAATCCCTTTAACATAAATATTGATTCAAAACATACGACCTGTAGCCATTTATAACGACCAAGAGTCCCCTCGAGCCGGTGAGTGCACTTTATCTGAGTGCCTGCAAGAGTCAGCTTGATTAGAACCTGTATTTGTTGCTGTGGCTTGATTTTCTGAGTCTGCTCGTGTTCTGACCTCTGGGTGCAACCGAGGTCTGCTGTGTGATCTTTGTGATGCCAAGTTCACTTCATCTGTGTTGTCTGGGTGTTGAATGTTGTTCCGCAGAGATTCACAGAAGTTTGGTAGATCTTCCCTGGATCTGAAAATAGCAGTAGTTCCCTCTCTTGTGGCGATGATGCTGACTGGAAACCCCCATCTGTAGGGTATTTTCTGTTCCCGCAGGGCAGTGGTGATGTAGTTGAGATCTCTTCTTTTCTGTAGAGTTGTCGGGCTCAGATCAGCAAAAATCTGAATGCGACTGCCCGCGTGTGTAAAGTCCTGTTTTTGTCTGGCACACTTGAGGATTTCTTCCCTGTCTTGTGGAAATGGAGGAGTTTAAGGATAACATCCCTAGGGGGCGCTTAAGGCGGTGGTTTGGCTCTCAAGGCTCGATGAGCTCTCTCAATTGGTATCTCAGGAGCGCTGCTGTCCCCTTTGAGGGTCCGGAACAGGTCCTGTATACAGCCCTCTAAGGCCGCTGGCTGTATGGTCTCAGATATGCCACATATCCGGAGGTTGTTCCTCCTTCCCCTATTGTCCAGGTCCTCCACCTTTTCTAACAGGTGGTGTATGGTCTCTTCCTGTTCATACGCCAAGCGTGATATGTGTTGAATATCGTTATTTGTTGTATTGTGATTCTCCTCTAGATTTATTACTCTTTGAGTCACTCTGGACAGGTCACACCTCAGATCAGAGTACCAAGATTTAACTTCTGACATGATCTCTCTTACGTCATCTTTGGTACATAAAGGCCTCAGATCTTCCTTTAGGACCAGAGGATGTTTGTTGTGTTGCCTGTAAACTCTCTGTTGATGTAGTGGCATTAGAGGTGGATGTGGTTGTAGATGGAGGCGGGTCTACCGGCTTCAGATATTGCTGCAACATTTTTGGGTTTGTAACTCCGTCCGGCTTGTTTTGTTTGCGGGCTGGCATACTTTGATAATTGTTGCAGAAGAGCAGTGTGCAGGCCCAACTGTGAGGATGTTTGCTCGGGTTATGTCACCCCAGTGTGGGTTAATCTGGTCTGGAAGTGTATAGCCAATACTAAGAAAGCTGACAAGGTGCTGTGTTTGCTTTTGTGCCCTTCCTGTGTGATGTCCCTTTAACTCAGGATGAGCTGGATATCCGATGTTAGCTATGTATTTACTGCTGTGCAATCAGTAGTAGCTGCGGCCTTCTTGTAGATTTTAGTCACCTTGCAGTGAGAGAACCACCTAATAAAATCTGTTAATCTGTTAGAGTCTTTTGTAACAGCTGCTAGATTGTTTTTTCTTTTTCTCTAATAAAATGTGTGTTTGTGTGCAGCTTAATGTTGCACAGATTAGGATTGCCTTTTATTTCACTTGCAGGCCTTTTCTGTGTGCTCTCACTGCGTGGCTTACTGTCCTTGTAGTTATATACTACCCAGCTCCTATAGTTCCTCTGACTACTTATAGCACCTTTTTCTGGCTATGCTATGGGCGAGCCTGTTACTCCTGTGAATGTTTAAGCTAGTATAGGCCTCCAGCCCTGCATTACACACTGTCCCCTCTGGTAATATACAGGTGACCCGTGCTCCGGGACTTACTTGTTGCAGCTTCGGCACCCGCATAGCCGCTTTTTGATCACTCTGGCCTGCTGGAGTGTGGCCAACTGCCCCTCGGATCTTGTGTGCTGACCGGGCACTGTCACTGCTGCCACCGGGATCTCACTGCTCATCCGCTTGCGGCCTGTATTTTGGGCGTCGGCCCGCCGACTCCCTGTGCTGAGCTGTGAACGCCGCTTCCCCTCTTCGCCAGAGTTAAGCGATCCTCCGTTACCTGCTGTGTGTGCAGGCTCACTGTGGGGCTGAATCCCTATTACATCTTACCATAGAGAAAAAAAAAAGAAAAAAAGAAAAGAAAACAGAATTCTTGATTTTGATGGCAGATAGGAATTATTGGCCCAATAACTCTAGATTTTTCTTTCAAGATCCAAATAGAACAAACCATTTTGTGCCCTTTTAAGGTTTCTATTGTATCACATTTATCATCATCAAGTCTTTCTTTGTACATTTTAGTTTTAGACCATGCACCATTTTAGTATGTATTTACTGTACATCCTTCTGGAGATGTGGCCTCTAGAACTGTACACTTAAACGGACAGTATACACCAATTTTCATTTAACTGCATGTAATAGACACTACTATAAAGACTAATATGCACAGATACTGATCTAAAAATTCAGTGTAAAATCTTTTAAAAACTTACTTAGAAGCTCCCAATTTAACACTGTTAATGAGATAAGCCAGGAACACCCACTGAAAGGGGCTGATAGCAGAACCTCAACACACCCTTTCTTATGAAAAGACCCATAATACGAACAGAAGCAATCTGAAGTCTGTATACATCAGTATACATCTAAAAGTTTGGGGCTTGGTTAAGAGTCTGAAAATCAGCACAATATTATTTAAAAATAAGCAAAACTATACATTTTTACAAAAACACTGCCAGATGGGCTATATGAATGGATCATTTAAAACACATTTATGCAAAGAAAAATGTAGTGTATAATGTCCCTTTAAATTCTGCTACCTGAAGTCTGGTTGAAGAATCTTCCTCTTCAGCTTTCTCTGGCTATTAGCAACAGGTCCCCGCCCTCTTTATTAACTGATCCGTCTGGAATTTTATTTTTAAAACAGACACGGAAATCGGAAAAATAAGTGGAATCAGGGGCAAATCAAAAGGAAGAGGCCTAGTTCTGCTGCTCAGAAGAGGCTGAAGGGTGAAGTTTCTTTGATTGGACTTCAGGTAAAAGATTTTGAACAGTAATCATATTTTTTAATGCAATGTATTAACAATATTGCACTACATGAAGACTATGCCCACCATCCATTGCCAGAATTTAATCTCAAAATTGATTTTCCCAATAAATGTTTTGTTATGCATAGATACAAAAATGCAATGTTTTATTATTTATTTTAACTGTTTTTTGTTTAGTAATTTTCCTGTAGTTTAACTCCCCTTCCCTCAGAGAGGCTGGAGTTCATTCCATGAAATGCACAACTCTTGACCCTCTTATATGAAGCACAGTGATTGGTTGATAGGTTCAAAGGTTTGGTTACAACAAAGGAAGTAAGATACATGACATTGAAGAGACTTTTCAAGTAGTGTGTTCCTGGACTGCTCTCATGCAAGCAACTGGGCAAGAGCAAGGCTTGTCAGTCATTGGACAGATCAGTGAGGGGTGAATAAAGTCTTATGGCCGCTGTTTGGTAACTTATGGTTTCAGGCTTGTATTAAGCAAGCTATTACCACAAGGGCTCCCAAGCTAATATTTAAGAACATGCAAATCTTTCATGATTCCGATAGAGAATATAATTTAAAAACAAATCCAATTTACTTCTATTATCAAATTAGCTTCATTCTCTTGGTATCCTTTGTTGAAGAAACATCAATGCCCTATGGTAGCTAGCTGAATACATCTGGTGAGCCAATGACAATAGGCATATGAATACAGCCACCAATGAGCAGCTAGCTCCCAGTAGTATATTGTTGCTCCTTAGCCTACCTAGGCATGCTTTTCAACAAAGGATACCAAGAGAACATAGAAAAGTTGATTATTGAAGCAAACTGGAAAGTTGTTTAAAAGTATATACTCTATCTAAATAATAATAGTTTAAATTTTACTTTATTTTCCCTTAAAGTAGTAGCTAGTGCTACTTCTATAGGCCAGCAGCAACACATTTTAAAATATTTTTTTATATAGGGTCAGGTGTGGCCAAGGAGAAAACTTACAAATTTATTGACTGACACAAGAATCGATCAACTGACAATGACATTGGCGGGTTATTGAAGAATGGAAATGTTAAGCCTTCCCTTCCTTTTAAGTAATGGTTTTGACAAAATCAATGTTTTATTTTAGTTTCATGCATTTTGGTTTATTGTTTCTAGGGACCTCTTCTTTATTGTTTTTCTGACTAATGCAAACAATAGCAAAAATGTGTTACTGTTACCTTTATAAAAAAAGAATACACAGACCTAGTTCATTGTATAACTGATTTTATAAGTATCCCATTTTTAAATCTTTAAGAGTAGGACTCACCTTTCGGTAACGTTTCCCCCCCTTTGCTGGAATTTTCCTGGAGTTGCCAGTATTTGTATGGTTTATTTCAATGTAGGTTATATAGAATATAAATAGAAACCATTGCACTACAGGCCTGGATTGAGCATAGCACATGATACAGGGCATTTGCCCGGTGTGCCGGGGCCAGTTATGAGCCAGGCTTGTAGCCTTCCCAGTTGCCAGCATTATTATTTGTGCATGATGCAGGGCTAACAGGCTTAGGGGCCTGTTATTTTGACTAACTGTGACTACACAGGCTAAGGAACAATAAGCAGTTATTCTCTATTTATATGTAAACTTCAGTAGCTTCCAATTTTTATTAAATTTAACTTCTTTTTTTTTTTACTATTTCATGGCAAATAATTTACAAACTACAATGACAGAAGGGTGTTGCCTATGTAATTGTTCCTGTAAATCAAACTTGTAAATTATATTTGTCAGTTTTGAGGTTTATGGATATATTAGAAAGGGAGGATAAGTGGGTTGCTCTTCCTTAAAAGACCATTAAATACAACAGAATTTCATAATTAACAAGTGCATAATAAAAAGGCAATGCTATATCACTCTGAATTTCAAATAAGCAGTAGATTTTTTTTATGGCAAATTCATTTTTTCCCCTTTTGCAGGCTGCCTGTATCATGTGACAGCCACCAGCCAATCGCAGAGTAGTATATGTATAACCTGTGAACTCTTGCACATGCTCAGTAGGAGCTGCTGTCTCAGACAGTGTGCATTTAGACTGTGCAAACTTTGATATTGTAAGTAAATGAAAAGTCTCTAAAAACGGCATCCTCTATCTGAATCATGAAAGTTTAATATTGAGTTTTGATAGAACTGCTAAGTGAATGCAGGTTTAATTAGAAATGAAAGATCAGTAAAAAAAACAATTCAATCAACTTTATTCTGTTAATCATGCTTAATAATTTATGCCATTTAAAGCACAAGCTTATATATTTTGGTTTTCATATAAATTTAGGAATAGTGCACAATAAACTATTTTCTCATATTTTTTTCACTTATTTAATAAATGCATTTACCTGCCATTATTTTCACACTAAAGCCTCACTTCTTACAGATAACAGATAAGGCACTGCACCTCAGAGTGAAACAATAAAAAACACAGTTATATAGAAACACCATATGCACTCGTTCACATGACCATCTGGTACAAATTAAATGAAAAGATTTATATATATATATATATACACGTGTATATATATAAAGATAACTTCTAGGGTTCAGTTAGTTGTATCCATATGGCAGAGTCTGATTTTATCAACATGTTTGCTATAAAACATTGTATATACTTATAAACAAATGAATATATTAAACCATTAGAGATACAGCTTTATCAGTCGTTTTACTTGCTCATCAGCGATATTCCCATATTTTAGCTTTTGCAGTAACATAATAATCTGACACATTTTGGCCAGAGAATCCAATTGTAGATGTGCTAAACTTCCCTGGTATTTTCTCTATTACATTAACTTTCGCCTACTCTGGATACATTTTCAGCCACCCCCCCCCCCCACATCATATTTCCCAGGTTGTATCCTGGAACTTTACTCCCCCCCACCAAACCAATCCTTGTTTTATGATAAACATCTGTTTAATATGCTCTCCCCTGAAGCTGACGGAATATGACAGCTGCTTTTCTGCCTTGCACGTCTCTCCCAATATGTTTTTAGTTACTCAGATCCGGCTGCTGTCCCTCAGCACCCTGCAGGCACCCGCCAGAAAGATAAATTCATTAGGAGGCTTATTCATTTCCACAAGGGAGTCTGCACCAAAAAAACTTAACCCCTCTTTGCAGGCACAGTGGAACCATTAAAAGCCTCTGGTCTTCCATATTGAAAAGACCATTTCACAAGTGTCTTGCTCACTGTGACATAACTATGATGAACTGAATTAAAAATCTAATGCTGCAAAATTTGGGTTAAAAAAAATGTTATATATTTTTTTATTTGACAAGCCATTGTTCATATTTTATGATTTAAAGTGATGGTAAACTCTCCCATTTTTAAAATCAGACCCTTAATGTAAGTGATATTTTAGATGGACTTTAATTCATCAGTTGTAATGAAGATGCACTATAACTTACTTTTTAATGTAGATATAAAATTCAAATACCCCGCCGCCCACTTCAAAAGTAAATTTTTCTTTGAGCTAAGGGTTTGAATTGTTGTCCAATCAGTGCTCTCCCCATATGGGACACAATAAATGTAATTATGCGTCTGATACATATAGCCCTTTAATGCCTTTATCAGTACAATGTATAAGGCTTAGAGGGCAAATGTGGTGTATGATGCTGGTGTAATTTAAGATGTTTGGTTGAATTTCTCTCCCGGTGCTTGTATTGTATGAACTCGTATAGTGTATGTGTTTGAGTTAGTTAGTACAGCACTCGACTTTTTACCAAAGTCTCTTAAGCATAATGACAGCTTCTCATTGTGTTAATTTGTTCACTTTTGTCATTACCGTATTCAGCACAACATACACGAAAAGTACATATGTTATTCACTCACCCGGTTAGTAAGAAGTGCATCCACTGCCAAATCGTAGTTCTACACATCTTGTTCCTAGCTGGGCTCTTAGTGTTGTTTGTAAACACGCCTTGGGAACCTTGTAGTATGTAAGGGATAATGGCCACTCATTCAATGTGTATGAAAAACCAGGTGAGCGTAATACAACGGCTGGTTATAACGGATAAGCCAAATTCGCTTG
Source organism: Bombina bombina (assembly GCF_027579735.1). Taxonomy (NCBI): domain Eukaryota; kingdom Metazoa; phylum Chordata; class Amphibia; order Anura; family Bombinatoridae; genus Bombina; species Bombina bombina. Next base: position 66,066,868 of record NC_069509.1, read on the forward strand.
AAAATTAAACAGGAACATAAAATTTCACCATCCAGGAGTGGTGAATAGCGGCTAACTGGTTCACTAGCTGTGATATTGATATACATGTATTATATTACGAGAACTTTTACCTGCAGATGCCAATAAAAGTAATATTTTATACCTTCAATCTTTGCGCATTGGGCGGCTGATTTATTTCGGAGCTTGATAGATAGGCCCGTAAGTGTTAAACCTTTTTTTTTTATTAATTATTTTTATTGAAAAACAAGCAATTTGTACAAAATATTCAGAATACTGTGTTATTCATAATAATTTTAAATTGCTGGCAACCAGTGCCTTATACAATTCTATTCAGTTGCTACATAATGTCCATAAGCGATCAGCTTCCATATGGGCGCTCCGGCCCTTACAGTGTTATAAACAGTAATGATAGAAACATATAAATCTAAAAGAAACGGTTCTCATAACAATTCAATATCTTATCTTAAAATAATGTGTTCTTCTCAATCTGGCACACAATACACGTCATTAACTAGGTGTCTTAGTCTTTCCGACATTCTATAATGTGGATTAATAGGCAGTACAGAAGTGCTTGTTTCTTATTTGTCTGGTGCTACAGAGTGGGATGTACTACTCCTGGCGATTTTTGCTCTCTGACCACTGCTGCAGCATAAGGTTATGTATGTCTGCTGTCCCCTGTTGTATATGGTGGTATCTTTCTAACTGTATCAGAGTGTCTACTTGCTGTTTCCATTCCTCTACTGTTGGGACTGTCCGTGTCTTTCAGTGTTTCGGTATTATTCAACATGTCCAACATCAAGGCTCTGTTCTGCTTGCTTTCTAATTTGGGCAGTGATAAATACAATAATATTTTGGTACTTTTTTGTATTGGTGTCCCTATTGTGTATTCTATGTGGTTGAAAATCCCCACCCAGTATGTGTCTAACTTAGGGCAGTCCCACCAGTGTGTTGGTGTTCCATCCCCTCCGCAATCCTTCCAGCTCACTTGTAGATTCGCTGTAACCTACTGGAGGTAAGATACCACCTAGACAAGACTTTGTAGCTGGACTCCTGCACTCTTGTAGAGATTGAAGCTTTTTTAATGATCTGAAATGCGACCTGCCAATCGTTATTACTTATCCCAGTTTGTAGTTCCTTTTCCCAGGCTTTAGTATACGTAGGAAGGAGGTGTGTGCCTTCAACTAGAAGGAATTTGTACGTTAGTGATATGGCGTGAGCCGTCAGGGTGTTTCGTAAACATATATTTTGTTGTGAGTGCGAGAGCTAACTCATGCGTATGTCTGGTGTAATTTATTTTATCTCACTTAGCAGCTTAAGTTTGTTCCCATCCAGTAGTCCTGTAAATGTCAAGCCTTTAAAGGATACCATTTGACCAAACTCATTCTCTCTATGATTCCAGGGCACTGTGGAGTTTTTGTAGATAGGAGTCAATGGGGAATGTGTTGAGGATATATTTGTCGAAGTGTGTAGGATCCTATCCCAGTGTGCATAAAATCTAGTAATAATGTGTATGTTGAAGTTGCTGATGATCTGTCCTTCCCTGAGACCCAGGCCTGCAGGCCAGCATTTCTCATGTCCTGTATATCACAATCTAATTGTACCCACACCTTGTTCGGGTCATTGCAACACCAATCTATGAGTCTCTGTAGAGTGATGGCTTGTTTATAAATATGGATGTTAGGTACTCCAAGGCCCCCCTTTTCCCTAGGAAGGTAGAGTGTTTTTAATAAAAAAAATTATTTTTGCAAAAGAAATACAAATCACGTATAAAGATAGTGGCTTTACAAGTCATTGGCATCATTCCTCCAATATCTCTGTATACTTGCAGTTTAAACAATAAATATAAAACAAATAACATTCGAAACAATGTGCTATTTGACAGTGATACATATCTCAAATACAAGTTTGACCATTCCTTGAGGACCTCGCTTGTCAAAACACTTATTATGTCTACTATAAGATAATATAATATCACCTACAGTTAATAAGATTTCTTCAGCATCTCAACATCAACTTTCCACCAACACTGTGTATACAATAGACACGTGTTATTTCGGCATTTACTCTATAGTGTTATTAAGTGTGTGAATTGAACTTATCCCTCGGGTATTCTTCCCAAGTTATCTTAAGTTGGGTATACATGTCAATTCTCTGCTGTTTGATATAGTGGTATTCTTCTGGAGAAATTAAATGATTATACTCTTGTACCCATTGGGCTATAGTCGGGATTATAGTACTCTTCCAATTCCTAGCTATGAGTATTTTTAAGCTGTTGCTTGCTATATTAAAAAGCTTATCTTGTAGATAGGAAATTTTTTTTAGGAGTTTTATGGAAAAGCCATAAGCATGGGTCAAGTGGCAAAGGTACTTCTAGTAGTTTAGAGGTTTCAGTCGATATTTCCTTCCAAATCTGAATTATATTAGGGCATTGCCACCATATATGCGCCATATGGCCTATGGGTGCTTGACATCTCCAGCAGAGGTCCGTAGTGTTTTTAAAGATTTGTTTACAACATGATGGAGTAAGATACCATCTATGTATGATCTTCATATTTAACTCTAAAAATTTGCTTGTTCTGGAGGATTTTTTAATGGCGGTATATATCCTAATGGAGTCGGTGTGAGAAAGCTGCGCATCCAGTTCCTCACTCCATTTGTTAATAAAATGTGGTACGTAACCTGGGGGGTTCTGTTTTTATAATGAGTACAAGAGGGACAGCGTATGTCATGTAGGGGATAGTTTGTGACGTAGGGACTCAAAAGCTTTCAGTGGTCTCAGCATGTTTGTTTGTGCGGGTGGGAGGCTAAGTAATTGTAGCACTGTAGGTAGAAAAAACAATTTTCGAAACCACTGAAGCCCTTTTCGATTAAGTCATCTCTAGTTTGTAACCCACTTTCAGTTCCAAGGTGGCATATCATTAATACCCTGTCTGTTGATTTGTCATATTTGGTCATGGTTGTGAGACCTGGCAGGAATTCTTTGTTGTGTATTAAGGTGGTAAGGGGCGAGTACTTAGAGGATAGATTGGGATATTCAGTAAGTGCTTTGTTCCAGGTTGAGAACGTCTCCTGAACAATATGTGTGAGATATGTTTGTGGTAAACTTATATCGTTAGGTGTCAAACACTGTGCTCCTAGATGTATGGAGCCAGCAATGTCGTGCTCTAGCTGTACCCAAAGTTTAGTGTTAAAGTTAGAATACCAGTACACTATTCTCTGCAAGTGTACAATTTTCCTATATGTAATGAGGTCAGGTACCCAGAGTCCCCAATTATTAATTGTCTGACACATGGATTTTATATTTATCCTTGCATTACATTTATTCTATATGAATTCCATAATTTTATTTTGTAGGGAAGTCAGATATGTGGTCGGTAAAGATATGGGTAATGTTTGCAGTAGGTATAAAATCTTTGGGAGAATGTTCATTTTAAAGGCGTTAATCCTACCCGTCCCAATTTAGAGATTTTCTTCTCCATGAGGATAAGGTAGCTATTATGGAGGATTGGAGTTTTACAAAATTGGCTTCAAAGATTTCCTAGACTGTGGGAGTTAAGAATACCCCTAAGTATTTTAATTTGCGGTTTTGCCATCTAAATGTGCATAACTTGTTTATGTGTTATATGTCTCTGTCTGGTATGTTAATATTTAATATTTCAGATTTATTCTTATTTATAAGGAAATTAGAGACCTGTCCGAAGTTATCTAATTGTTGAAGTAATATGGGTATAGATTTTATGGGGTTCATTAAAAAAAGAGCACGTTGTCCACATATAGCGATAGCTTGTGATGTGACTTCTTAACCTGGACACCTGTTATATCGTATGTGGATCTAATTTTTATAGCTAAAGTCTCGATCACGCAGGCGAAGAGCAGTGGGGATAAGGGGCACCCTTGTCTAGTTCCGTTTGATACTGTGAAAGGGGCAGATATAGAGCCGTTCACTCGTACTCTGGCTGTTGAAAGGAAATACATGGCGAATACCTTATTAACGAACTCTGTCCCCAGACCCATACGTGTTAAAACAGCTTGGAGGAAGTGCCAGCATACGCGATCAAACGCCTTTTCTGCATCGGTGGATAGGATTACTGAGGGTATAGAGTATTTGTTAATGTAGTCAATCAAGTTAATGGCCCTCACCGTGTTATCCTTAGCCTCCCTTGTTGGGACAAAACCCACTTGATCTGCGTGAATTAGGTTGGGGAGTAAAAGGTTCAGTCTGTTCGTCAGTAACTTTGCATACATTTTTACGTCCGTATTTAATAGGGATATTGGGCCATAGTTCTTATCTTTGGAGTGATCCTTACCTTCTTTTGGGATCAGTGAGATATGTGCTGACAGAGAGTTACTGAGGGATGGATTCGTTTGTGGTATAGAATTAAAGAGGGTTAGAAGGTGTGGTGTTAATATCTTAGTATACTTTTCATAATAATAGTTAGTGAAGCCGTCTAGCCCTGGAGATTTCTCTGACGGGAGGTTCTTTATGACCAATTGCAGTTCGTCATTAGTAAAGGGGGAATTTAGTTCAGTTTTCTGTGCTAAAGTGATAATAGGTATATCATTATTTTTCAGGAAGAAATCAATAAGAGATGTTTTAGTAGAATCTGTCTGTGTGGCAGTCGATAAATTGTACAGGGATTCATAGTACGTACGGAATGCTTCAGTGATATCAGCAGTAGAGTAGGCTATACTTTTAACAGGTTTAGTGATAGATGGAATGTGTGATCTATTGATTTTCCGTCGCAGTTTACGGGCAAATAGCCTGCTATACTTATTGTCGCCTTCGTAGTGGGCTTGCTGTAATTTGAGAGCGAGCTGTTTACAATCTTTATCTAATATAGAATTTACAATAGATCTCTGCGTTTGTAAGTCCTTTTTCAGTACGTCATCTGTCGGGGTGAGTTTGAGTTTTGTTTCTATATTAGTGATGTTGGTTAGTGCATCCTGCAACACTATGCCTCCCAGATGATTCTAAAGTCAGCTATAGAGTCTACATTAAGGGTAAAATATTCCTGGAGGCGTGTCTCTATTTTATAGAGGGTGATCTAGTAAGTCATTGTCTAATTTAAGGATGCAAAGTCCTCTTTTGATGGTAAATTAGCTATATCTTGTTTTAACTAAGATATATAGGAAGCAGTTAAATTCTGCTCTATGGCACTAGAAGAGTCTGTGAGAGCTTCAGATGATACTGGAGGATTAAGCACAGAGCTGTTTGCTGCGTCAGATGGTTGAAAAAATGTGCTTACTGAAATTGGTGTTTAGACTTAGTGAGCTTTTCACTTTTAGTGACTTTTCTTGCTGCCATGTCATAGGAGTAAATAGTGCTGGCACACTGAAATATCTTGTAGCTGTCAGTATAGGATTAGGCACATCATATTCATTATAGATATCTTGGGTTGCTAGGTAAGATAAGGGCTCTGTGGTCTTACATATATACTCATATGCTACACTCCTCTAAGTCATCTCCTTATGTGTGATCCTTATTACTTTTCTTGAAGAGGTATGGGCGTTATCATTTTCCCTGTTTCCTGCTGTATTCAGCAATGTCTTGTTAGGGGGCTATGTATGACAGCTAGAAATGCTTCTGGCAGTTTATGTGGCTTAAAGGGACAGTCTACACCAGAATTTTTATTGTTTTAAAAGATAGATAATCCCTTCATTACCCATTCCCCAGTTTTGCATAACCAACACAGTTATATTAATATACTTTTAACCTCTGTGATTATCTTGTATCTAAGCCTCTGCAAACTGCCCCTTTATTTCAGTTCTTTTGACAGACTTGCAGTTTAGCAACCTGCTCCCAGATAACTTCATGTGCACGAGCACAGTGTTATCTATATGAAATACATGAATTAACACCCTCTAGTGGTGAAAAACTGTTAAAATGCATTCTGAAAAGAGGTGGCCTTCAAGGTCTAAGAAATTAGCATATGGACCTCCTAGGTTAAGCTTTCAACTAAGAATACCAAGAGAACAAAGCAAAATTGGTGATAAAAGTAAATTGGAAAATTGTTTAAAATTACATGCTCTATCTGAATCATGAAAGTTTATTTTGGCTTAGACTGTCCCTTTAACGGGACCTTAGTGCTGTGGTGTCTGACTCACCCCCTTGTATCTGGAACGTACATCAGCCGGCCTGCTGTATGTATGGCGCGTGGGTCTGTATCAAATCGAAGATGGCTGTTAGGCATGCTTTTAATAGCTGCTTTAATTTCTTGATGTGTGATTGGCAAGTCTAATGATTCAGTATCCTCTGTGTTTAATATGTGCAGTTTCACACTGTCCAATTAATTATCTATTTCATTTTGGTTGCAGTCATTGTGAATGTTGTATAGTTTCTCATAATATTGCCTGAACGTCTCCGCTATTTTTTTACTATCTTTATGCATATGACTTGTTGCATCTGTTAATGTGTGTACATGAGTGTTTAGCTGCTGTCATTTTAGTGATTTGGCCAGGAATTTTTATTGTAAAATTGTAGCCTTGCGCTGATTTTCTTTAATGTAGTGGTTGTTAAGCTCGTTCCTTGTTTTAGTTAGGGATTCTAAGATATTTGTTGAATTGGGGGATTTTTTGTGTTGCGATTCCCAGTATCGTATTTGGGAGAGGGTGGAATTTACAAATTGCAGATCGTTTTTAGTTTCTCTTGCCTTGTGTTTAATAAGCTCCCCCCTCACTACACATTTGTGAGCTTCCCATACTGTGGATGCAGATGTATCGTCGGGTGTGTTTTTCCTAAAATAATGTCCTAATGTCTTGTCAATTTCCAATTTAATCAGGGGGTTATCTAGAACAAGCTCATCCAATCTCTATAGGAAGGGGCGTATTGGCGTGTCTAGCCATGCAATCGTGCATTGCACTGGTGCATGGTCAGACCACTTAATTGGGAGTATGGTGGAGGTCTCTACCATTGAAAGTCCTAGCTGATCTGTGATAAGATAATCAATCCTAGTATATGTGTGATGTGGGTGTGAGTAGAATGTAAAGTCTTGCAAGTTCGGATTTATCGATCTCCAGATGTCATGTAGTTTGAGATGTTGCAGTTGAGAGTTTGTGGCTTTTATTACTTTTAGTGAGGTACTTGTCTTTCCTGTAGAGGTATCGCGCATGGGATCTAGTGGTAAATTAAAATCACCTGCCATAATCAGTATGCCTATTGTGTGTTCAAGCAATAGCTGAGCCACTTGCTTGAATACTATGTTGCCCTTGATTGGGTAGATATATATTAGATATATATTTACCAGGGTCACATATGAATTGAACAAGAGTCCATTTGGGTCCTTAATAATATGTGTTGGTTGAAAGTGAATCGAGTTTTTTAGGAATATGCCCACTCCGCATTTTTTTGATGGGCCCGAGGCTAAAAAAGCGGTTCTGTACTTATTTATAAATTTAGGCTCTCTTCCTTTTTTAAAATGTGTCTCCTGTATGTATAGTATGTCTCCTACTTCTTTGTGTAACTGATTAAAAGCTATCAACCTCTTTTCCGGGCTGTTAAGCCCTTGGCATTAATTGAGATTAGTTTAAGGGGGCGTGACTGCATCTTCTCTTGGCCTGCCATTCAGGTGTATGGCCTGTTATATAGTAAAATATATATAAGGAAGAGTGAGTGAATTTAAGTTGTGTTCAGGAAGTCTAGTGGGCCTTGCGGAGATGACTCTTAATCCCTGTTCCCTGTTGAAGTTGACTATGTTGTCTTGACCGTTGTATAGGGATTATAAGATACCAAGTGAGAAGTGTACTGTGTATCAAACGTCTAGAGAACCAAAATAGTTCAGGTTATCCTGTAACAGGAATGCAGTACAATAGCAGAATAACAATGTTAACTAATTAATATGTCAAACAGGGCAGTATCCCCGCCCCCAAACCCAAGCATTGAAATATAAACTTATATATTATACGACCTGTAGCCATGGTGAATTAGTGAGAGTTCCCTCGAGCATGTGAATGTGGACTGTCAGAAGGCCATCAGGAGTCCCTCTGGCCTGAGATAACATTTGCTGCAAGGCCTTGCCTCTAGTGGTGGCAGTGGAGCAGCTGGAATTCAGCATTCCCGTGCCTTGTGTTGTCTGGTGGTTTAATATTGATCTGCAATGCTTTGCAGAAGTGTGTTAGGTCCTCGCAGTGTGGTGGTAATATGCCTGAGATCTCTTCTTTTCTGAAGAGTTGCCGAGCTCAGATCTGCAAAGATTTTAATGCGGTTTCCCGCATGAGTGAAGTTCTGCTTCTGTCTGGCATGTTTAAGGATTTCTTCCTTATCTTTAAAGTGAAGGAGTTTGAGTATAACATCCCTGGGGGGTGCTTTAGGAGGAGGTTAAGGTGTGCTCTTTCAATGGCCACCTCCGGTGCACCACTATCTCCTTTAATTGTCCTGAATAAGTCCTGAAAGCAGCCCTCCAGAGCTGCTGGTTGGATAGTTTCTGGTATTCCACGTATCCGAAGATTGTTCCTCCTACCCCTGTTGTCCAAATCCTCCACATTTTCCAGGAGATGGTGGCTAGTTTCATCTTGCTCATATACTAGACGAAATATGTGCTGAATATCATTATATGTCGTGTAATGATTTTCTTCTAAATTTGTGACCCTGCGTCACTCTTGTCAAGTCCCTTTTCAAGTCATTATACCAGGTTTTAACTTCTGACATAATTTCTTTGACATCCTATTTGGTGCAGAGAGATATTAGATCTTCCTTTGTAAAGTTTGAAGAGCTGGGTAATGCTGACGATAGAGTCTGTTGTACTTCTGCCTGCATTTGAATGTTTGGAGTGGTAGTGGCAGATGCCAGATTAGGGTCTGCTGGCTTCAGATATTGTTGCAGCATTCTGGAGTTCGTAGCTCTTTCAATGGCCACCTCCGGTGCACCACTATCTCCTTTAATTGTCCTGAATAAGTCCTGAAAGCAGCCCTCCAGAGCTGCTGGTTGGATAGTTTCTGGTATTCCACGTATCCGAAGATTGTTCCTCCTACCCCTGTTGTCCAAATCCTCCACATTTTCCAGGAGATGGTGGCTAGTTTCATCTTGCTCATATACTAGACAAAATATCTGCTGAATATCATTATATGTCGTGTAATGATTTTCTTCTAAAGCTTCAGATATTGTTGCAGCATTCTGGAGTTCGTAGCTCTGTTTGGTTTATTAGACTTACGCCCTGGCATAACTTTTTAGTAAGATGTTTATTGAGGAGTGTTGACAGGTATATGTTATGTTAGTAGTCAGCTGTATACACCACATAAAGGCTTGTCAGGTCTGTAGATTAGTAAGGGGGGATGTTAGTACTGGTATAATGGATCCTTAGACTTCTCAGCTGTATCCTCTGTTTGCTGCCCTCTTTTGTTGGAAGTGTGGTAGTCTTATGGGGTTGACTGTGTATTTACTGTTGTGCAACCAATGAGGGTTGCGCACCCCCTAAATAGACCTGTCTGCCCTATATATCAGAATATATATAATAGGGCAATTGACTGTCAAGTTTAGGGCTTCTCAGGCCAGCTTCCCTATATCTGGTCTCAATTATTGACAGGATTGAGGAGCTTAAGAATATTAGTGTCCTGCAGCTATGTAAACTTTCAGGTCTACTTTAGGTGCGGGTCTGCAATGCGGGCTATTGCACCACAGCTGAGGTAGGCCTCATAAACAGTACCCCCCTGCATAGATATGTGTTCCAAAGGTAAGCTTATTGTTGGGGTCAACGTGTGGTTTGCAGTTTATACGACCCTAAATATCAGATAGGTGTTTCCCCCTGCAGTCTTCCACTTGCCTGGGGCCTTTTACCTGGACGCTGCGCTTGAGTCACGTGGTGTGGGCCCTAGTCAGTGCCGATCCGTCCGTTAGAATGATGCAGCTATTATGCAGCTGAAGTATTGGGACGTGCTAGGGACTACTCCGACTGGAGTTCTGTGGCCTGCATGTTGTGCGGTCTTTTCGGCGGTTGACACTGCAAACGTATCTGCATCTGCTTATGGCCTGCTCATGGGACGTCTGCCCGCTGGTTCCATGAGATGTCACAAGGGTGGTGTCTTCGTCCAAAGTGCCTCTGCTCGGCGCCGCTTGGTCTTGGAGTATAAAGCTGCTCTCAGGGGTATTTTTTGTAAGCTTAGCTGGCTATATCTTTTGGGTTTGGGAAGCGTGGGCCTAGGAGCTCTCTTTTCCCATGACCATGTCTCTGAATAGCCAAACTCTGCCCCCCCCCCCCAATTTTGACCTTTTTATCCCTTTAAGCTTCAGAATATGGTACCATGGTAGCCAAAATTCCATAAACTCCAAAAAGAACATTAATTTTGGTAACTTCAAGAGCTATAAACTACTCATAACAGCCACTTTTGGGGCCTATAAAATATTTACATTATTGTAATATTTATTTTTGCTGCCTTTACAGTTCAGCAGTAGGTATGGGAGAATGTTTCGCAACATTCGAAAAATGAAACGAATTTTAACACATTCATTCATTCAAATCAAATTTTGAATGTTTACATAACATTCTAACATTCGATTTTCAATTTTACGATTACATTCGAAAATATTCGTTTTGAAAAATTCAAATTTATATATTTATAATAGCACTTCTAATGCTTTCTTTAAATGTAATATTTGAATTATGCAATATTCAAATTCGAAAAATTCGAATTTCTATATTTGTAATAGTATTTCTATAATGCTTTATTTAAATGTAATATTCGAATTATGCAGTATTCGAATTCAAAAAATTCGAATTTATATGTTTGTAATAGTATTTCTAATGGTTTCTTTAAATGTAATATTCGAATTATGCAATATTCGATCGAAATAGAAACATTCAAATTAATATATTTGTATCTATTATGTATCAATACAAAAAGAGCCAGCTATAGGCCAGCTATAGGCTAAAGTGTCAGAATAACAGAATAATATTAAAATACATTTTTTACATTAACATAAACTAGGGTACCCTATGTACATATAACAATTTGATTGAAAACAATTAAAAAAATAGTTAAAAACAATAGAGTAAGTGCCCCTCAGGAGAGAAGGGAATAACAAAACATTTAAACATAAAAAAATGTGTATTAAAAGTCCCAAATTGTATAAAAAGTCTTAATACGTGATGATATCCTTAACAAATGTCCTGTGTAACAGATCCGGTGCCCTTGTGAATCCAATTAATCCTTTGTGTATGATGGGGTATCCAAGAGATCAAAAATCAAAATAAATATGGTTATCAAAAATATATGATAAAAATAAAAATAAAAATTGGAGATAAGTGAATCAAGTGAAAAAAGTGAATAAGAAATCCAATAGGATCCAAAAATTGCAGTACCTGTGAAAAACAAAAATCACATAGTGCAATAACGCTAATATGAATATAAACTTAATTGAAAATAGGCTTACCCTATATGTAAACTTGAGCAGTGACTGCTTATAACATGGACATCAACGCGTTTCAGCCCCAAAGCTGGGCCTTTCTCAAGATGTCTACTGCTGGTAAAAGTATGGCTTAAATAACCTATAGGGACCAATCAAGATGGGTGTAATTTCCCGCCTTAAATTGCCATTACATGTATCATGACAACTCTCTAATGCCCTTAATAAAGATGGTGGCCACTGGCTCTTTTACTTCCTGTAATTTCCCACCTTAAAATGCCATTACATGTATTATGACAACCCTCTAATGCCCTTAATAAATATCGTGGCCACTGGCTCTATTACTTCCTGTAATTTCCCACCTTAAAATGCCATTACATGTATCATGGCAATCCTCTAATGTCCTTAATAAAGATGGTGGCTACTGGCTCTTTAACTTCCTGTAGATTCCCACCTTAAAATGCCATTACATGTATCATGGCAATCCTCTAATGCCCTTAATAAAGATGGTGGCTACTGATTCTTTCACTTCCGGCTCTGAGGTCACAGCCGGTTGCATGATGGAATTCTGGGACATGTAGTTCTGATATATAAAGAGGATATTGATTTATTGTCAATTTATACTAATATGCTTGAGTCTACATTAAATCTAAAATAAATAAAAGCTACTAGTATTAGGGATAATAATATATGGCTATATCATGTAAAGTACCAAAACAATGGAGAGGGGGAGATTATGGTAAAAGACTACTACAGGCCGAGGCAAAATTGATTTTTTACATAGATAGTATATATCCACAGGGCCTAAATGCTGATTTTGAAGTCTTTCATCTTTTTAACTAAATTATTTTGATACAACTTTAATTTTTAAATAAATTTCAATTTGAAAATATTGATACAACTCCCCCTCCTACAGTTTGATTCACTTTTCACTTTTTATACTTCATATACTTTCATTTTTTATATTTCTACTCAGTATAAATCATCAATATGTTTTTACATCTCACCATTTTTTACTGTTTTCTAATGTTTTTTTAATGTTTTAAATGCTATTTATAAAACTATTTTGTTTTTCTATAATGTTTTAGAAAATATCTTCTTTTTAGTGAGATTTTCTGTCTATTAAATATATGTGGTTTTATCATTACCTTTCATCCAATTGTATAAACTCTTAATTGTACTCTATCCTATTGTTCTTATTTATAAATGTATTGTATTCACAATGTGAATTACATTAGAGGTATATACCTACCGATATGGACAATCCCTAATACTAGTAGCTTTTATTTATTTTTATATAAATTGACAATAAATCAATATCCTCTTTATATATCAGAACTACATGTCCCAGAATTCCATCATGCAACCAGCTGTGACCTCAGAGCCGGAACCGGAAGTGAAAGAATCAGTAGTCACCATCTTTATTAAGGGCATTAGAGGATTGCCATGATACATGTAATGGCATTTTAAGGCGGGAAACTACAGGAAGTAAAAGAGCCGGTAGCCACCATCTTTATTAAAGGGACAGCCAACACCAGAATTTGTGTTGTTTTAAAAGATAGATAATCCCTTTATTACCCATTCCCCAGTTTTGCTCAGACACTACGGTTATATTAATATACTTTTTAGCTCTGTGATTACCTTGTATCTAAGAATCTTCTGACAGCCCCCTGATCACATGACATTTTATTTATTATCTATTGACTTTCATTTTATCCAATAAGTGCGGTGTCTCCCACAACCCACGGGCGTGCTCACAATGTTATCTATATAGTTTACCTGAACTTGCTCTCCCCTGTTGTGAAAAGCATGTGATTAGAGGCGGCCTTCAAGGGCTTAGAAATTATCATATGAGTCTTCCTAAGTTTAGCTTTCAACTAAGAATACCAAGAGAACAAAGCAAAATTGGTGATAAAAGTAAATTAGAAAGTTGTTTAAAATGACATGCCCTATTTGAAATATGAAAGTTTTTTTTGGACTTGACTGTCCCTTTAAGGGCATTAGAGGATTGTGATTTTTGTTTTTCACAGGTACTGCAATTTTTGGATCCTATTGGATTTCTTATTCACTTTTTTCACTTGATTCACTTTTCTCCAATTTTTATTTTTATTTTTATCATATATTTTTGATAACCATCTTTATTTTGATTTTTGATCTCTTGGATACCCGTCATACACAAAGGATTAATTGGATTCACAAGGGCACTGGATCTGTTACACAGGACATTTGTTAAGGATATCATCACGTATTAAGACTTTTTATACAATTTGGGACTTTTAATACACATTTTTTTTTTTTTATTTATTCATTTTTATTATCATTATTTAGCAGCATGGTACAAAAGGATGTCATTGTTGATACACAAGTTTAAACAGAAACAAAAGAGGTAGAAACCATCAGTCTCCAAAAGAAAAGAAGAACAAACTCCCGTATAGTAAAATGAAATAGTAGAGCTAGACTGTCTGTGATAAGTCCATTTGAAAACAGTAGCCCCACTCCATATAAATGCATGGTGATTGACAATGGCACCAGTGTACAAAACATAACTCAAACAACAGCAAAACTATGCCGAAATTTCTTAATTTAAGATCACTTTGTATATATTCTACACATCTAGTGGTATCCCTCGACTTTGTATTTAACTATCAACCTTTGAGAGAAGTGCTAAGCTAAACAGGTCATTATTAGAGTATTAGGCAGGGGTGGGACTACGTCAGCCATACCCCTCTAAGATAACACTAGGCCTGTCATTCCTCCTAGGTCACTCCTGTAACTTGTGTAAAGCACCCCCCTTTTATCTTCAGATTATTTTGGATTTCATCCCAGATGAATTTTAAATCATGGAAGAATCCTAACCTATTCGATTTAAAGAAACCGTATTCTTCCATTCTCAAGGTATCTGTCATGTGAGAGTGCCAGTCCTTTAGGGTCAGACAGATTTGAGATTTCCAGAGCCTAGCGACTAAGGATCTAGCAGAATTCAATGCCAACTGAATTAGTCGTGTTCTTAATTTACATTTACATTTAGGTAACAGGTTCAGTAGGGCCGTTGTCGGGTCTAGCTGATAGGAATCCCCCCGCCCCATTATGACTTGTAGGATATTCTGTATGCCCTCCCAAAAAGGTGACAATTTAGGACATGCCCACCATATGTGTGTCATCGTCCCCCTTTCCCCACAACCCCTCCAACAAAGGTCAGACGAGGCAGGGAAAATGCATTTAAGTCTGGTAGGTGTCAAGTACCACCTAGTCAGGAGTTTGTAATTTGTCTCTAAAAATCTAGCTGAGGATGAAGATTTTCTTGTGTTATTAAAATTTGAACCCACTCTGCTTCTGTGATAGTCTTATTCAATTCCCTATGCCAGCGTTCTATATAATCAGGAAGTTTCGAGCTCTGTGCATTAACTAGGAGTCTCTTAGCCCATGATAAGGTGTGATGTGCTGAACTTGTCATAGCGCATGTCTGTTCGAAGGGTGTGAGATTTCTTGTAAGTGACTGTTTGAGAGGGTGGGTATGGAGAAAATGGTGAACTTGGTTATATTTTAGCCACCTAACAAAAACTCCACCTAGGATGTCTGTAAGGTCTGACCTGTTTTTGAGTTTGCCCTCACTGAGTAAATTAAATAGGGGAACCGTGTAACCCATCTCCCAATTATTCAGGTTATTCCTGTCAAACATTACCCCCCCAATAGCTCAGCATTTGGGGAAATTGGGGACATGGGTGATCTGAGTGTTGATATTCCTGGGAATCTCTTTATCAAAGTGTCCCATAATTCGAACACATGGTGTAAAAGCGGGTATGCCTTCAACCATGGGGGTCGATTCTGCCCTGCTATCCAACATAAAGCTCCCAGGGAGGGGGAGTGAAGTATATGTGAATCTATTGGAATCCAAGCCTTAGAGTCCCTATTTCTGTGCCACTCTATGATTCTCTCTAAGCCTGTAGCCTGATAATAGGTTTCTATCTTAGGCAGACCCAACCCTCCCTCTCTGGCTGACATGTACATAGTTGCCTTCTTAACTCTGGGTTTTATGCTACCCCAAATGAAGGAATCTAAAACGTGTTGTATCTGAGTAAGGAGGCCCTGTGGTAGGGTGATAGGGACAGCTTGAATCGCGTACAGTAATCTAGGGAGTACAATCATTTTCAAAATTTGGAGTCTACCCCACCATGAAAAGGGACGGTCCAATACACATTTTTTTTGTGTTTAAATGTTTTGGTATTCCCCTCTCTCCTGAGGAGCACTTACACTATTGTTTTTAACTTTTTTTAAATTGTTTTCAATTGAATTGTTATATGTACATAGGGTACCCTAGTTTATGTGAATGTAATAAATGTATTTTAATATTTTAATATTATTCTATTATTCTGATACTTTAGCCTATAGCTGACGCTCCCTCTTTTTGTATTAATATTCATTTTTTTTTGTTTTTAGGGTTCTCACTTTGGGAGCTTGTGTCTGTTTGGATGTTGGCGCTGTATATGCACTATTAAACACTATAATCTATTATGTATCAATTTACTAGATTCCCTACCACATGAACTATTGAACTTCTGAATAGTATTTGTTAAATAGAATGTTAAATTAGAAATTTTAAATGTGGACAGTCGATCTAATTATAAACATTCGAATTCGAAAGTGACATTCAAATTTTTTTTAAATAGCATTCGATTATAGAATTTTTAATAATATTCGTTTGTATCAACATTCGGATTTGTAATTCGAATTTCGGTAATAACATTCGTTCTAACATTCAAATTCGGAAATTTACACATTCGCCATCCCTATTCAGTAGGCATTGACCTCTCATCTGTGAGTCCTGTCTTGCTTTAGGAAATAAATAATGTTAAGGCAGCGATGATTATAAACAGCCTACACAATGTATGACCGTGTTAAATCTTTTTAACAGAATTCAATTCATATTAAAGCAAGGAATATGTTTGAAATAGAATATTTTCATAAATATAATGATCTAAATATTGTGTTGAATTTGTATGATAATGGAATTATACTTTTTTGTCAGAGCAATATATTTCCTTCTTTAAATAATTAAAGTGTATACCACACATTTAAATTGCTGATGAGATTAGTAATACAAATCTATACATACAGTATAAATATTTACTAGTTTCAGGTGGTGATTTCATAAAAATAATGTGAATGTTACATTAAGCACTTTGAAGTTGCAAAATAATATTTTATTGTGTGTAGTAAAACAACTTCGTGGTTTTGTATTATTTATTTTGTTCCTTTTTCCTGCTATTTAACTCTGAACATTATGGGCTTTCCAGTTCTTGTGAGATTAGGAAGTGCAGATTCCAGATTTTCCAAATTTAACACTGCAGTATTATATACAGGCATTGTTTGCTCAATCCAGTAACCAATTTATATCTTTCCATAACTCAGTAGAGTAATTTACAGGCTTTTTTTTAACATAGTGAAACCTAGGTTACAACATGTCACTTACTTTATGGAAACTATAACTTTATACTTATTTTCTTAACATTCAAACAACTATTACAATTTAAAAAAAAACACATCTGCATATTATTCTCTGGCTGAGGTTTGCTTTTTATACGCCAAAATGTCTAGCATTTATTTTGTGTTTAATAAACTCTAGTACTGTCTATTCCACTCCAGCTTAAAGGGATATGAAACCCAAAAAAATTCTTACATGATTCAAACAGAACATATAATTTTAACCCCTTTGCCCAAACCAATATAGAGCTACACTATGCGGTGCAAAGCCTGGTGGACCGCATAACGTATAACTCTTTTGTGGGCTGCAGACATCTGCCTTCATATGGAAACGGTGCATGAGCGGTGTATCACTGTCTGTAATGACCATCTGCTGGTGCCGATGGAGGGAATAAGAAAGGCAGATGGTTGGCCCAGCGGAGAAGGGGGAGGTAGGGCGGGGTTCCCTACACGATGGCAAAAAAGGGTTTGGGAGTGAGGGATGGGCCCTACGCTACAGAAAACAATATAGTAAAAACAAATGATCACTTAGAGGGGGAGGTGGGGAGGTGGGGAGGTGATCCCTACACTACAGAAAAATATATAATAAATAATAAAAAAATAAAAAATAAAAATACACTAAATCAGACTTGCTGCCAGTAACAAAGATGGCAGGAAACAGTGGAAGGGGTCTCACAGTTGCCGCCTTCTTCCACATTCAGGCACTTACGGATGATCTGAAGACCCATGCCTATTAAACAGTCTCATCAGTACTGTAAGCTCCCTTAAAGAACTTTAGAAAGGGACATTTGTAGCTTGAAACTGTTTATCTAGCTATGCAGGGTTCTGGATGTGAACAATACATTACTAAATATTGTTATCAAACAAAAGCCCTCATGCCAAGTCCTTCAGAAAGATAAATAAAATTGTTCTTTCTGTCTGTGTATCTATATAGTCTCTGTATCTCTTATTCTATCTGTCAGTCATCTTTCCTTCTTTCTGTCTCTGTCTGTCTATCTATATTTCTATTTTTAGAAAGATAAATAGAATGTACAGATTTAAAGGGATGTTCTGGGTATGGGGCCGATTTATCAAGAGCCGAATGACCCCTGATGCCCCTGTTTCCGCGTGAACCTTCAGGCTCGCCAGAAACGGAAGTTAAGGAGCAGCAGTCTTAAGACTGCTGCTCCTTAACTCATACGCCTCCTCTGAGGCTGTGGACATCAATCCGCCCGATCTCATATGATCAGGTTTATTAACACCTCCTGCTAGCGGCCAATTGGCTGCGAATCTGTAGGGGGCGGCTTTGCATTAGCAGTTCACCATAAGCTTTGCATAAGCAGTTAAGACTGCTGCTCCTTAACTCATACACCTCCTCTGAGGCTGCGGACATCAATCCGCCCGATCTCATATGATCGGGTTTATTGACACCTCCTGCTAGCGGCTCTGTAGGCATTCAGCGATGTCTGTCGGACATGATCCGCTGAGCGGATCATGTCGGACAGACAGTTGATAAATCGGCCCCTATGACTTCAATTGCATGGCTACTGCTCACCATGTTATTGTTTATCCTCCTGTCCCTATAGCTCTCTATAATACCATTCTCTTTTTTTTAACCCCTTATAAAATACCAGTTGGTGAAGATCTCCATTTTCATACTGAATAGAAAGTATTCTCGCACCCTGTGACAGAATGTGCACATTCACAGATAAGTGACACTCTTGTCTTTTGACAATCCATATCATGCATTTCAGTTTAGCGCATGCATAATATGGAGCAACTGCTTTACATTTTTGCAATGGCTGCTTTGCCCTATTTTATTCCTAAGAGCTTTTTATATTTACTGCATCATTTTAAAACATTTAAAGCTTTGACTCTCTATTGTAACTGAAGTGTTACGGTGCAGCTGTGAAAAAGCCTGCAATGTCACTGATCTATAAATGATCACTGCTTCTGTCCCAGGGTGTAAGAATATGTTTGCTCCAAGATGGCAGACCTAATATGAAGAGTAGAGATGGGCGAATGTTTTGCAACATTCGAAAATTGAAACACATTTTAACACGTTCGTTCGTTTCGAATTTCGAATGTTTGCACAACATTTGTTTTATGTAGTAGTATTTCTAATGCTTTCTTTAAATGTAATATTCGAATTATACAATATTTCAATTCGAAAAATTTGAATCTATATATTTGTATATATATATATGTTCTCTTTAAATGTAATATTTGAAATAGAAACATTCGAATTGATATATTTGTATCTATTATGTATCAATTTACTAAATGCCCTACTTCATGAACTATTAAACTTCTGAATAGTATTTGTTAAATCGAATGTAACATTTGAAAACTTTGAATGTGATTATTCTATTTCATTATGATCATTCGAAAATGAAAGTAACATTCGATTACCAAATTTTAATGGATTTTCATTCTTATCAACATTAGATTGTCCAAAACGAATGTCCACAGGACAATTCGTTCTACCAAACATTGACACTTTCAGCACATTCGCCCATCCCTAATGAAGGGGCGGAGCTTGACTGACGCACTGGTAATAGGTAGATATGTGCATGGCGAAAAAATTTGGTTTGGTTCGGATCGATTCAGATTTTTTTGAATTTCGGTTCGGATCGAATCAATTTGATTCGGATTCATTTCGGATTTATTCGGATTCGAATACATTCGGTTCGGATTCAGTTCGGTTCGATTCGGTTCGGAAATTTGGTAAGTGTTAGTTGGGATGTGCTGTGTATTATACTAGTATTATGTACTGTATATTAGGTGTAACCCATAGCAGAGTGATATAACCTAATATACTGTACAATACTAGTGTAATCCATGGCCATCCGAATCTACCGAATAAATCCGAATAAATCCGAACTAATTCGGATTTATTCGTTAGATTCGGCACTAATTTAATTCGGAAATTCGAATCGATCCGAATCCCGAATTTTACGAATTCGGCCGAATTTCCGAATCGATCCCAACCGAATCGCACATGTCAAGTAATAGGTAAAAATAAAAGAATGGGTTTGAGGAAAGCTGTAAGCTAATTTCATTCTTCCTCTCTTATCATCCCCTTTTCTTTACACAATTTTACCCTCTTCATCTACACCTCTTCAGCTTTCTTTTTCTTGGTGTCCTTGTACATATTTCTTATTCCATTTTATACTTTATAACTCAATAAAAAATGATTTCTCACATTTTATATTTCTTTTGCATTCATCATTTGCCCATCTCATCTATTTTTGTAAATCTAAACAGTGCTCTGGCCTCAGATCTGTAGGTCTAAATCATGTTCATAGCGCAATTTGAGGTTCTTTTAAAGGATTCACTATTAAAGGGACATGCAACCCAAAAATATTCTTTAATGATTCAGATAGAACATGCAATTTTAAACAACTTTCTAATTTACTTCTATGATCAAATTTTCTTCGTTCACTTGGTATCTTTTGTTGAAAATGCAGGGACGTAAGCTCAGGAGCGTGCACGTCTGGAGCACTCTGTTATCCATTTGCAAGAGCGTTAGATGGCAGCACTATTTCCTGCCATGTAGTACTCCAGCCCCCTGCCTAGGTATCTCTCCAATTTACTTCTATCTAATTTGCTTCATTCTCTTGGTATTTTTAATCAACCTCTTAAAGTGAAAGTATATTTGCTACCGTTTGAACACACTACTGCATTGTCTAGATGTATACTAACAAAATCGCTATATATTTTTCTAATAAAAGTATTGATTTAGTCCTTTGTTTTATAACATTATTCTTGTACCGTTCTCCTTCTGACTCCTCCCATCTTCTACTTCCGATAATTTTGAGTGTTTACGTATAGAGCGGCCCCACCCGCTCTATACGTATCAGAGATGCGTGTTCACAAGGTGCGTGATTACTATTGCGCATGCGTGATTCAACTATTCTAACTGCAATGCGATTCTCACTCAAACCGGTCTCCAGAGCGCATGCATCTGTCTGCTTCGCAACATAGTAATGAATGACTATGATCATTCAGTCCAAAATGTTCTGCGCATGCGCGAATCGGCCACGCACATTCAAACATAAAGTTAATATAGTAGGTGTAACACATGCGCAGATCCAACAATAGGGCAATGACGTTGCTTCACGGCCGCCTAATGGCCAGAATTTCAATTGGCCAACACAAAAACGTGATCAGGAAGTAATAAGCAGAGCAAAAAACGGGTTGTTTTTATCGACGGCAAAATTAGTACTTTATTTCAGGTAAAACTTGATTTGAACACTAACAAAAATGTAATGAATGAAAGTCCTATTGATTTAGAAGCTAAAATGTAATTACGGTTAGCAACAGAGGAAACTTTACTTTCACTTTAAAGGAACACTAAACCCAAAAAATTTCTTTCATGATTCAAGTAAAGAATAAAATTTTAAACATTCCAATTTACTTCTGTTATTTAGTTTGCTTCATTATTTAGCTATCCTTTGTTGAAGAAATAGCAATGCACATGGGTGAGCCAATCATACGAGGCATCTATGTACAGCAACCAATCAGCAGCTACTGAACATATCTAGATATGCTTTTCAGCACAATATATCAAGAGAATAAAGCAAATTAGATAATAGAAGTAAATTAGAAAATTGTTTAAAATTGCATGCTCTTTCTAAATCATAAAAGAAAAAAATTGGGTTTCATGTCCCTTTAAGGACGTCGCTGGTCTTTCTATGGGGATTGCTTTATTAATAGCTATTTCCGGTGACCAGCAGGCAGGAGGGAGGGTAACGTAGCACGGTCCCGCTGCTTTCAGTGAGACCCGTGCTATTATAAAGAAGAAAACCCTTAACAGGGTACGTTGTGGGCATTAAGGGGTTAAAGAGTACTTAGGTAGGAGCTGCAGTGCGCTAATGGGAGATAGCTGTTTGGTGGATGTATATATATATATATGGCTCCTGTCATTGACTCACCAGCTGGCTCAGCTAGGTCCCAGCAGTGAGTGCCTGCTCCTGTGCCTACCTAGGTTTGCTCTTCAACAAAGGATATCAAGAGAATGAAGGTATGCAATAATAGAAGTACATTTGAAAGCTGTTAAAAATAAAGTACTCTGAATCATTAAAATTTTAACTTCTCTGTCCCCCCTAAGCTTGGGAGGACGGGGGTAAACTTTAACCCTAACATTAACCCTTACTTAAACCTAATAACCCAGGTTAACCATACCCCAACAATACAGTAGTTTTATCAGGGGTAGAGAACCTTGAGAGATCATTACCACATTTTCAATAATCTATTAAAAAATTATCTCAAAATACTATAATACTCCAACAACATTTCTTTGCATCTCAGTCTGGTTCACAACCCTGTTTCTAATCCTAAGAAATGTAGCATATATCTTAAAGGTACATGAAACCCAACAATTTTCTTTCATGGTTCAGATAGAGAATACAATTTTAAACAACTTTCCAATTTACTTCTATAATTTTATTTGCTTTCTTCTCTTGTTATCCTTTGCTGAAAGGTTTATCTAGGAAAGCTCAGGAGCAGCAAAGAACCTAGAATCTAGCTGCTGATTGGTGGCTGCTGATATATACCGATTGTCATTGTGTTCAGTTAGAAACCAGCAGTGCATTGCTGCTCCTTCAACAAATGATACAAAGAGAATGATTCAAATTTGATAATAGAAGTAAACTGGAAGGTTGTATAAATTTGCATGTTCTACCTAAATCATGAAAGTAAAAAATTAAGTTTCATGTCCCTTTAATAACCATAGAAGATTGTGAAGCATTTGGAGTATTAAAAAAATATATATTTTGATACATGCGACAGAGATAAAATGTTAGGGAGTAGATAGCACTCATGTTTTTGCTGTGACAGATAGCCTTACTCATAGACCTATCTTGTTAAAGGGATATGGAACCTAAAAAAAAATATTTCTTGATTCAGATAGAGCATGTCACTTTAAACAACTTTCTAATTTACTTCTATTATCCTTTTTTCTTTGTTCTCTAGATATCTTTTGTTGTAAAGCAGTGACATAAGCTTAGGAGCCTGCCCAATTATGGAACACTATATGGCAGCAGTTTTGCAAGAATATTATCCATTTGCAAGAGCACTAGATGACAGCACTATTTGGTGCCAAATGCATACTTAGGTATCTCTTCAACAAAGAATATCATGGGAACAAAGCATATTTGATAATAGAAGTAAATTTGAAAACGTTTTTAAAATTGTATGCTCTGTCTAATTTACAAAAGAAAATGTTTGGGTTTAAATATTCTTTTAACCCTCTGGTTGTTAGAGATGGCTTTAATAAATTGTTTTAAAATACATGGCAGCCAAGGGGTTAAACTTACCCTTAGCACCGGACGATTCAAATTCTGAAATCTAGTTCTGAAATTTTAAATTAAAATAGGACATTTAAAATGACGACCTTTAAATAAGATACAATTTTAAATGGAACCTTATAGTATTCACTGACGTATTCATTTGTCTGCACAGTTTACTGAATTTAGGCTATTAAGTTTACAAAATTATAACAATTTATCAATTATCTAATAATAACAGCTTAGAATGAAATTCAATGTCTCTTTAATTTTCCGCGTTCTTTTCTAATAGCTCAGTTACCGTAGCGCACACATGACCTTGCATCTCTGCAGGAGGCGTTTTTGCTGGAGAAGCTACAACACACTTTCTTCCAACTTTCTGTCTTCACTCTATTGTTTTATACCTTAGTGCCTAATTTATTGGAATGACAGCATATAACTTGGCAGCACTCGTCACTGTTTTTACACAAAGAAATTGATAACCCTATTTGATATGGATCTTAAAGCGTACGCACTACGACCTATACCAGAGGTGCCAATTGCTGTCTCAAAAAATAAAGGTCTGTTACTCATAATACTTTGTGGCAATATTGTTACGAATTGATGTAACTAGTGACATGTGACACTATAATGTAAAGGACTCTGAGCTGGTGAGAATATTTAAAGGGACATGAAACACATTTTTTTTCTTTCATGATTCAGATAGAGCATGTGATTTTAAACAACTTTCCAATGTAATAAAGATGATCTATCTTTTAAAACAATAAACATTTAAAGTAGACTGTCCCTTTAACACTGGGATATTCAACACCGTCCTTGGTGACCTATTTATAACTGTCCCTTATTGGCTGCAGCAGAGAAGAAAGCAACATTGCAGCACCCATTGATTTATGGACACTAGAACTTTCCATTTTGGGCTGGATTTACGAGTGGTCTGTTAGCAGTTACGTGCAAGCAAAACGGGGTTTATCGCTGGTGTTTGTGCGCGTCTGGTTTTCTACTCGTATTACCAGTTGAAAGTAAACGCAATCGCTTGAGGGCGATTGCGATTTACGCTAGAATGATTACTGCATCCTCAGAGCTCTGGTTAAATTGTAACAAAACACATAGATACATTACAAAGTACAATTACACCATAATAACCCCATCTAATAGAAATTATTCAAAACAATATTGCACAAAAGAGTTACAAAGGGGGGTTTAAAGACCGCTGCTCCATAACCTGTCCGACTGCTCTGAGGAGACGGACAGACATCGCCGCAATTCATCCCTGATCAAATACGATCGGGTTGATTGACACCCTCTGCTAGCGGCCGATTGTCCGCGAATCTGCAGGGGGCGGCGTTGCACCAGCAGTTTACAAGAGCTGCTGGTGCAATGCTAAATGCGGAGAGCGTATTGCTCTCCACATTCAGCCATGTCTGTCGGACATGATCCGCTGATCGGATCATGTCGGACAGACACATAATAAATAGGCCCCAAAGGCTCAAATACATGAGACCAAAAAAGGCAGGCAAAGGGCTTTAACATAGAGATACATACATATACATGTCTAAAGATGTATATGTATGTGTGTATAAATATATATAAATATATATATATATATATATACACAGTTTTTTTTAAAAATTTTGGCAGCCACCAGTGGGGATAGCAGAGTGCTAATTGAGCATGGGAAATGTTATTACAAGGAGTAAAGTATTAGCATTTGAGAGGATTTCTGAGTGTGCACCAAACCACTATGCACAGTGTGAGACAGACTTGACACTTTGTTGTTCAGTGTGTGCCTGAGTCAGACAGCAGATCACTTTCATTTGCCGAGGAGGTAGGACTTACTTAGCAAATGTTTTTTATTTCTTTGTGCAATTTCGGATTGTAACTTCAGTGTGGTAGTAGTTATATTGTGCGGCCAGGGGTCCATAAAAACACATTTTTTAGCAGCAGTGTATTTATGATTATTTGATAATGCTGTAGAAATTCTATATTTAAATATATATTTATATATATATATATTTAAAAAAAAAAAAATATATATATATAACATTCCAGTTTACTGCCCCTTTATGCAAGGACTTTCCAGATGCAAGGAGGCATTTTATCTAAGATGTTTACATCTGCATAACATGTTATACTCTCAGACTAAGATTGCTCAGTGTTTGAAAGGAAACAGGTTAACTTAAAACTGTTCAGTTTACACTACAGGTGACTTAATTTTGAAATACATACCAACAAGCCTAAATCCTGCATTTAACCAGCTCTAATGGTATGAGTACCACAGCTTATGGTTCCACCAAGACCATATAGAGTACAGCATTTTCAAAATACATAAGTACAGCTGACAGATGGGAACATTTGTACACTATATTTGAAATGGTGCTCTTGGTTGGGGAAATTGGGGAAAAATCAAACAAACATGTCAACCTTTTAAAAGTACTTTTCTTCATCTAGCCATGTACCCAGATCATTAATGTACAATTTTGAATTCACAGTATTATTTTTGTTCGCTCTATGGGTGGTAGTGGAAAATCCTCAATTTTCAAAAGTAAATTACAGGAAGAAAAGGTAAAAAATATAGAATGAAAATGCACTGCAAAGTCTTAAACATGTGGGATTACATTTTGATATTAAAGTCAATTATTATCATTAAATGTGCTATATTTAGAGTGGAGCACAAATTAGCGCTCAAGCTTGTGCTTATTACAAGTTAAAAGTAAAAAGTATTTGCATGTATAGAGATATAGATATATACAGTATACAGTAATATATATTTAAAAATACTTAGAACATATTCCACTATGTGAACAATATTGGAATATATATATATATATATATATATATAAACATCCAAAAAGAAAAGCACTCACCGGGTCTTTTTAGCAAATAACAACTTTAATCCGTGACGTTTCGGGGTTGCCCCCGTCTTCAGACAACTAATTACAGGTAGAAACCATAACTCACCCTTTATAGCAAGCCGACCCGCTCCCAAGTGTAACCCCGCCGGTGGCGTTCCGGAAGTCAACAGCCGCGCGCAGATCCCTACGTCATCGGTTGTCATAACAACCAGGACGCCACCCGGCAGAGTCCCTATAGCCATTAAAAGCATTAAAAGTTAGTTGTGTAACGATCCAACATAATTTACAAACGACTGAGCAAAAGAATATAACATATCAAATGTACAGGCACCAGAATCCAGGCAGTCCAGCCTTAAACCTATAGATAGTAAACTATCCTAATACCGCTAAGCTTATATATTTAAATAGGCATCTATGGAGTCCTACAATTGTAACAATACGGATGACAAGCAAAAGAACATCATTCATAAACGGGGATAAACTAAATCCTTACACCGTAACTTATGAGATAAACAAGGCAAAACTGATCTAAATATGTGACACATTAATGTCAATCAAATAGACTCCAAAACCATATAATAATAATACTAACCAAGCATCCATAATCATGACAACTGCGATCAAAGAATGTTAACTAAAATAGAATAGAGCTCCATAACAGTAAAAGAAACACCAAGTTAAAGCAAAAAGAAAATGAAATAGTTATACACAAGAATAGAAAGAATAAATAAATAAGATAAAAAATAAAAAATAATAAAAATAAATATAAAAATAAAAAATAAAATAAAAAATTAAAAAATAAATAAATAAAAAATAAGATAAATAAATAATAAATAAATAAATAAATAAATGCTAAACAATAAAATAACATAACAAATAAAAATATATATCAATAAAAAATAATAAGGAATACAAAGAATAATAAACTGAAAAAGAGAGAGAAAAAAGAGAAGAATGTAAAAGAAAAGACAAAAAGCAAAAAGGCAAACGGAAAATAATAAGTATTGATGAAATGAAAATAAATGATACAAGAAAATAACAAAAAGAAGGACCAAGAATCATGCATTATAATCAGTATGGAAGGAGATATGTCATAGGAAGCAATGCCAATCTAGATTGACATTCAGGCCTCGTGGAGCCATGGTGCCCAGAGTAAAAATCCATTTGGATTCCCGCTGTAACAATATTGTTCCTCTGTCACCCCCTCTTGTAAGTGGGGGCACATGATCAATAATGATATATTTTAGATCAGCAACAGAGTGTTTTAATAGAGCAAAATGTCTGGCCACCGGTTGTTCAGAGTCCCCTCGATCAATAGCCGTTCTTATGGCTGATCTATGGTTGGCCATTCTTGTACGGAGGTCGTCCACCGTTTTACCCACATAAAACAAACCGCATACACAGTGTAACAAGTACACTATGTACTTAGTAGTGCATGTGACCCGATGCTTGATACTGTACATCCTATTTTTATAGGGATGTCTAAACATTTTGCCAGTTGTTAGTCCATTACATGTTGTACATCCCAAGCAACGGTAACAACCAGGTTTAGATTGCAACCAAGTCTCCTTCATGTAACAACTTCTAGGATCAGTCTTGACAAGTTGGTCTCTTAAGGACCTCGCTCTCCGGTATCCAATTCTAGGAGGAGCTGTCCCCTCAAAAGGCAAATCTGGGTCTGAAGCTATTAGAGACCAATGTTTGCGTATACTCTCCGCAATAGCTGGTTTGTCAACATCAAAAGTTGTTGAAAACGTCATCCTATTGTCTCCAGTGGCTGTTTCCCTATGGATTAATAGAGCCCCCTGTTGCAACTTCAATGTATCCATCTTCTGTACTGCTAGATCCTGCTTATTGTATCCCCTCTGGATAAAGCGTGACTCCATATCATGCATTTGTTGTTCACGGAGGCTGGCTATAGTATTGTTCCTTGCTGTTCTTTTGAATTGTGATATGGGTAGAGCACGTTTGAGGGCTGGGGGGTGGCAGCTGTGGGCATGTAGTAGAGAATTACGGTCTGTCTCCTTTGTGTACAAGGTCGTGCACAATTGACCTCCTTTTTTAAAAATTCTCAGGTCAAGAAAATCCACACACGAGCTGTTATATGTTAGTTTGAACTTGATGGTGGGATGAGCCTCATTGACACCTGCAAACCATGATAGTAAATCCTCCTCTGTGCCCTTCCATATCAAAAAGAGGTCATCTATGTATCTTTTGTACTGGGTGACCCTGACATCCTGGAATAATGTCGTCCCTCTTGTTTCGAATTCTGCCATAAATAGGTTGGCATACGTGGGTGCCACGTTTGACCCCATGGCCGTCCCTGCAATTTGCAGGTAGAATTCTTTCTCAAACCGAAAGTAATTCATCTCCAAGCATGCAGTTAGAAGTTCTTGGATTACATCAACAGGTGGACCCACATATGGGTATCTAGCCAATTGCCTACATACCGCCACTACTCCCTCATTATGAGGTATTACAGTATATAAGCTGGTCACGTCCATAGTGACCAGCAAATTATCTTCTTGAATATCATTGATGGTACTGAGTATTCTTATCATAGAACTTGAATCCAGAAGGAAAGAGTCTATATTCCTGACCAATGGTTGTAGTATGTTGTCCAAATAGATAGCAATTGGCTGGAGCAATGAGCCTATAGCCGACACTATAGGCCTCCCCGGAGGGGTTACCATATCCTTATGGATCTTAGGTAGCGTGTAGATCACTGGGACCCTTGGATATTGTACTATCATAAAGCCCAGGGCATCCTTATCTATACCTTCAATCTCATGCAGATGTTGTAGCATGCTGTCAAGTTTCTTCTTATACACGCTAGTAGGATCACCTCTTAATTTTTTATAGGTATCCTTATCCAACAGCTGGCGCATCACTTCAGCCCTGTAATCGGTATAATTTTGGATGACGATCGCACCCCCTTTGTCCGCTTCCCTCAATACTATGGATGTGATTTCCTGTAGGTCAATGAGAGCGCTTCTTTCATCCTTCGTCAGGTTGTGTCTATACTGACCCCTCCTTTGGTGTTGATTCAATGTGTCTTGTTGTACCATCCTGGAGAAAGTTTTAATAGAAGGGTTATAGCTTATGGGGTCAAATTTACTCTTCCCCTTAAGGATCTTTCTTGGTTGTTCTTGATAATCCATGAAGTGTTCTTTCAGTCTCAAATTTCTAGAGAACTTCTGGATATCTATAAACAGTTCAAAATCATCACACTTGACAGTCGGTATAAATGACAAACCCTTATTTAAAACCTTTCTCTCATTCTCAGACAGTACATGGTTACTTAAGTTGACAACTAGGTCCTCCTCGGCCGACCTCTCCTGGGGGGTCTGGGTGGTAGACTTGAACCCCCCCCGCCTTGTGTGGTTCCTCGTCCTTCCCCGTTTTTTGATCTTGTTGTCATACCGCTTCTATAGTCAGTATGCATCTGTGCAGGGATAGCGGTCGTGGTATTACCATCTGAGTCAGTACTATTGCCCGAGCTGTCCACTGAGTCCATGGGTCTTCTTCTATTCTACCTGTGGCGTCATGGTCTATTTGAACGATATTGCGCTCTTTCCTCCGGGCCCAATTGCCATCTATAGACACTTTTGTTTTTATAGTCATTAGTCAAGTCTTCCAATTTGCGGTTTTTAAATGTAATTAGCTCATCCTCATACTTTTTTATGTCATCTTTTAATTTGCCAAGCCAGTTTTGCTCCTTCTCAGCTTCCAGTGTGGGTAAGTGTTGGCCCTCATATTTAGATATTTCTATTTTATTCAAATCCAGTAATCTGGAGACTTCCTGTATTACGAGTAATATCAGGTCCAGGGAGCATTTATTTAGTATATTACACCACTTAAGGCAAAAATCAGGATCCTCTGGATACTATATTATTTTTGTATCAGCACCCGGCATGTATTGATAAACAGACTGTGACTCCTGACGACTCCATATTTTTTCACTGTTTTTATTGTGACATTGTGCATCGAGTATTAATTTTTGTTACATTATGGCTGAGGGGATTGAAGTGGCACAGGATCTGGAGCTGGGGGATGAAATAAAAGGTGCAGATGAATTCTTTTTTACTGAAGAGGACGCATCCCGCATACGTTTTGCGGCAATACCCCAGAGGGCTATTATTGAACAAACAAAAAGCATCTATGAGAAACTGGCAAAAATGAAGAAAAAAGAAATTGACTTTGCATTGCATGGAGCATATTTATCTGAGTATCACCTCAAAAAATTCATACCTAGGGGCTTTCGTATCAGGAATGTCCCCACAATAGGCAGGAATAATCCTGATTTTTGCCTTAAGTGGTGTAATATACTAAATAAATGCTCCCTGGACCTGATATTACTCGTAATACAGGAAGTCTCCAGATTACTGGATTTGAATAAAATGGAAATATCTAAATATGAGGGCCAACACTTACCCACACTGGAAACTGAGAAGGAGCAAAACTGGCTTGGCAAATTAAAAGATGACATAAAAAAGTATGAGGATGAGCTAATTATATTTAAAAACCGCAAATTGGAAGACGTGACTAACGACTATAAAAACAAAAGTGTCTATAGATGGCAATTGGGCCCGGAGGAAAGAGCGCAATATCGTTCAAATAGACCATGGCGCCACAGGTAGAATAGAAGAAGACCCATGGACTCAGTGGACAGCTCGGGCAATAGTACTGACTCAGATGGTAATACCACGACCGCTATCCCTGCACAGATGCATACTGACTATAGAAGCGGTATGACAACAAGATCAAAAAACGGGGAAGGATGAGGAACCACACAAGGCGGGGGGGGGTTCAAGTCTACCACCCAGACCCCCCAGGAGAGGTCGGCCGAGGAGGACCTAGTTGTCAACTTAAGTAACCATGTACTGTCTGAGAATGAGAGAAAGGTTTTAAATAAGGGTTTGTCATTTATACCGACTGTCAAGTGTGATGATTTTGAACTGTTTATAGATATCCAGAAGTTCTCTAGAAATTTGAGACTGAAAGAACACTTCATGGATTATCAAGAACAACCAAGAAAGATCCTTAAGGGGAAGAGTAAATGTGACCCTATAAGCTATAACCCTTCTATTAAAACTTTCTCCAGGATGGTACAACAAGACACATTGAATCAACACCAAAGGAGGGGTCAGTATAGACACAACCTGACGAAGGATGAAAGAAGCGCTCTCATTGACCTACAGGAAAACACATCCATAGTATTGAGGGAAGCGGACAAAGGGGGTGCGATCGTCATCCAAAATTATACCGATTACAGGGCTGAAGTGATGCGCCAGCTGTTGGATAAGGATACCTATAAAAAATTAAGAATTGATCCTACTAGCGTGTATAAGAAGAAACTTGACAGCATGCTACAACATCTGCATGAGATTGAAGGTATAGATAAGGATGCCCTGGGCTTTATGATAGTACAATATCCAAGGGTCCCAGTGATCTACACACTACCTAAGATCCATAAGGGTATGGTAACCCCTCCGGGGAGGCCTATAGTGTCGGCTATAGGCTCATTGCTCCAGCCAATTGCTATCTATTTGGACAACATACTACAACCATTGGTCAGGAATATGGACTCTTTCCTTCTGGATTCAAGTTCTATGATAAGAATACTCAGTACCATCAATGATATTCAAGAAGATAATTTGCTGGTCACTATGGACGTGACCAGTTTATATACTGTAATACCTCATAATGAGGGAGTAGTGGCGGTATGTAGGCAATTGGCTAGATACCCATATGTGGGTCCACCTGTTGATGTAATCCAAGAACTTCTAACTGCATGCTTGGAGATGAATTACTTTTGGTTTGAGAAAGAATTCTACCTGCAAATTGCAGGGACGGCCATGGGGTCAAACGTGGCGCCCACGTATGCCAACCTATTTATGGCAGAATTCGAAACAAGAGGGACGACATTATTCCAGGATGTCAGGGTCACCCAGTACAAAAGATACATAGATGACCTCTTTTTGATATGGAAGGGCACAGAGGAGGATTTACTATCATGGTTTGCAGGTGTCAATGAGGCTCATCCCACCATCAAGTTCAAACTGACATATAACAGCTTGTGTGTGGATTTTCTTGACCTGAGAATTTTTAAAAAAAGGAGGTCAATTGTGCACGACCTTGTACACAAAGGAGACAGACCGTAATTCTCTACTACATGCCCACAGCTGCCACCCCCCAGCCCTCAAACGTGCTCTACCCATATCACAATTCAAAAGAACAGCAAGGAACAATACTATAGCCAGCCTCCGTGAACAACAAATGCATGATATGGAGTCACGCTTTATCCAGAGGGGATACAATAAGCAGGATCTAGCAGTACAGAAGATGGATACATTGAAGTTGCAACAGGGGGATCTATTAATCCATAGGGAAACAGCCACTGGAGACAATAGGATGACGTTTTCAACAACTTTTGATGTTGACAAACCAGCTATTGCGGAGAGTATACGCAAACATTGGTCTCTAATAGCTTCAGACCCAGATTTGCCTTTTGAGGGGACAGCTCCTCCTAGAATTGGATACCGGAGAGCGAGGTCCTTAAGAGACCAACTTGTCAAGACTGATCCTAGAAGTTGTTACATGAAGGAGACTTGGTTGCAATCTAAACCTGGTTGTTACCGTTGCTTGGGATGTACAACATGTAATGGACTAACAACTGGCAAAATGTTTAGAAATCCCTATAAAAATAGGATGTACAGTATCAAGCATCGGGTCACATGCACTACCAAGTACATAGTGTACTTGTTACACTGTGTATGCGGTTTGTTTTATGTGGGTAAAACGGTGGACGACCTCCGTACAAGAATGGCCAACCATAGATCAGCCATAAGAACGGCTATTGATCGAGGGGACTCTGAACAACCGGTGGCCAGACATTTTGCTCTATTAAAACACTCTGTTGCCGATCTAAAATATATCATTATTGATCATGTGCCCCCACTTACAAGAGGGGGTGACAGAGGAACAATATTGTTACAGCGGGAATCCAAATGGATTTTTACTCTGGGCACCATGGCTCCACGAGGCCTGAATGTCAATCTAGATTGGCATTGCTTCCTATGACATATCTCCTTCCATACTGATTATAATGCATGATTCTTGGTCCTTCTTTTGATGTTATTTTCTTGTATCATTTATTTTCATTTCATCAATACTTATTATTTTCTGTTTGCCTTTTTGCTTTTTGTCTTTTCTTTTACATTCTTCTCTTTTTTCTCTCTCTTTTTCAGTTTATTATTCTTTGTATTTCTTATTATTTTTTATTGATATATATTTTTATTTGTTATGTTATTTTATTGTTTATCATTTATTTATTTATTATTTATTTATCTTATTTTTTATTTATTTATTTTTTAATTTTTATTTTATTTTTTATTTATTTTTTATTTTTTATTTTTATATTTATTTTTATTATTTTTTATTTTTTATCTTATTTATTTATTCTTTCTATTCTTGTGTATAACTATTTCATTTTCTTTTTGCTTTAACTTGGTGTTTCTTTTACTGTTATGGAACTCTATTCTATTTTAGTTAACATTCTTTGATCGCAGTTGTCATGATTATGGATGCTTGGTTAGTATTATTATTATATGGTTTTGGAGTCTATTTGATTGACATTAATGTGTCACATATTTAGATCAGTTTTGCCTTGTTTATCTCATAAGTTACGGTGTAAGGATTTAGTTTATCCCTGTTTATGAATGATGTTCTTTTGCTTGTCATCCGTATTGTTACAATTGTAGGACTCCATAGATGCCTATTTAAATATATAAGCTTAGCGGTATTAGGATAGTTTACTATCTATAGGTTTAAGGCTGGACTGCCTGGATTCTGGTGCCTGTACATTTGATATGTTATATTCTTTTGCTCAGTCATTTGTAAATTATGTTGGATCGTTGCACAACTAACTTTTAATGCTTTTAATGGCTATAGGGACTCTGCCGGGTGGCGTCCTGGTTGTTATGACAACCGATGACGTAGGGATCTGCGCGCGGCTGTTGACTTCCGGAACGCCACCGGCGGGGTTACACTTGGGAGCGGGTCGGCTTGCTATAAAGGGTGAGTTATGGTTTCTACCTGTAATTAGTTGTCTGAAGACGGGGGCAACCCCGAAACGTCACGGATTAAAGTTGTTATTTGCTAAAAAGACCCGGTGAGTGCTTTTCTTTTTGGATGTTTGTATTATTATTTTAAAGCACCCCGGGCAGGCTGAAGCTTATGAAATTGTTACCGTGAGTGCTCCTACTCCTCTGGATACTATATATATATATATATATATATATATATATATATATATATATATATTATATGGATTTAAGAGAGAGAAGGAATCCTGAACCAAGTATATCAGGATGAAAGAAAGGGAATTCAGCACTCTTTTCAAACTATGTTTTATTTAGCTCATCAAAGTAAAATAAGGAGTATCCAAAAAATAAGCTTATGTGGCAACAAGAGAGGACAATCTCTGGCACTGATATAGCGAGACTTATTGTCTCAGATATACACATACAATATGTCTATATACAATGGACCAAAAAATGTACAAAAAGAAAATTAATAAACACAAAATTAATATACAAACCTGACCGGTCAGGGGTTAATGTGAATGCATGAACCTAATACATTTACTAACCTAGAGTTAGAAAGGTATACCAATATTACAGCAGATAGCTTAATCTGCTGTTTGTTATCATGACAGACAAGGATATCTCATTGTATGAACAGTAAAATGAATATATTTCATAGGAAGCCTTTGTCAGACTACTACACCCCACTGTGAACGGCACCTTCAAATATAAGGTTAATTGCCGGGCAGGTATAGGAATGGGATCTAAGTAGGTACTGACATTGCGCCCAAAAAAATATAGTACAACTATGGGCAGTACATAAAAGGCATATTCTTAGAGTGTGCATACATGTATAAGCAGAGATATATTAATAAGACACACTTATCAAACTACTACACCCTGCTGCATACGGCACCTTATTACATAAGGCTTAATGCCGAGCAGGTATATTGATGGGATCTAAGTAGTTATTGATAATGTATCTCAAAATATGTACATTCGTCTGTTAGTAGGCAAGCAGCAAACAGTGTAAACGTAAGCAAGGAAAATAACTCAGCAGAAATGAGTGATAAGCAGGTAGTAGCGTATATTTCTGTTAGTCGCTAGACAGTCCCTTACAAGCAGTCTTTAATGCATGAGGATGAAAAGTTCATGATAAAGATGGCAAGCATAAGTGCAAAGTAAAGAACTGCTTGTTAGTTTTGCATAGTGTTGGTGTTTCTTTAACCATAAAGATAGCAATCTCATCCTCTATTTTGAGACTTGTAGTTTAACCCTCGCAACCGGGTAGCGATATCCAGATCAGATATAGATGTGCCTATCTATCAGGCAAGAGATATAATAGCATACGACCTGTCTCCTGTACAGTCCTAGGACTAATGTATGGTAGGTAGTCCTTGGTGGTTCCCCAGGAACATCTTACAGGAGATCCTTTGTGAGCGTTAGTTTGCAAAACTTCTGTGTTCAGTGGCGTTCACACAAACCACATGTTCCATGTCAGCTTGTCCAATGCCGACGCGCGTTTCACCCTAAAATGTATTAGTCCAATAAAAGGTCACAATCCAGCCACAACCCAGTTTTCAATTTAAAACTTCATGGAAACATGCTTTCAGTTGCTAATTTGTTGTTATCTTGATCACCATGCATAAAAAGCCATACTAAGAAAACTTGTGCCCAGCTTGAAAAAGCTGTCTGACCCGCGGTGTCACCACATCTCCCTTCTCCTGTCTGGCACACAATGCAGCAATTACTCCCTCATTCTCCCAATGAATTCCGAGCGTCTCGGATTAAAGTTGTTATTTGCTAAAAAGACCCGGTGAGTGCTTTTCTTTTTGGATGTTTGTATTATTATTTTAAAGCACCCCGGGCAGGCTGAAGCTTATGAAATTGTTACCGTGAGTGCTCCTACTCCTCTGGATACTATATATATATATATATATATATATGTGTGTGTGTGTGTGTGTGTACATATGTATTTATGTGTTTATATGTGTATATATGTCTGTAAAACACATATAAACACATATAGATACATATGTACACACATATATACACATATAAATGCATATGTAAATACATATATACACATATAAATGCATATGTAAATACATATATACACATATAAATGCATAAGTAAACACATATATACACATATAAATGCATATGTAAATACATATATACACATATAAATGCATATGTAAATACAGGTGGCCCTCGTTTTACAACGGTTCAATTTACACCGTTTCAGAATAACAACCTTTTTTTCCAGTCATGTGACTGCTATTGAAAAGCATTGAGAAGCAGTGCATTTATTAAAATAGCCAGTAGGTGGAGCTGTCCGCTTGTGTTGCAGCAAAGCCAAGCAAGCTGAAATGAATCAGTTTAACCAGACCTGAGCTATCAAGCAGATTTCAAAGGAACAAGATCTTCCTGTCTATAAATCAGTCCAGATTGGAATGCATAGAAAGAACTTTTTTCAGAAAAATGCAAGTGAAGTCTGTGTTGTGTGATAATTGTATTAGGTTTATAATGCTGTTTAGCAAATGTTTTTGTTCATTTAACTTAGTTTAATTATATATTCTGTGTTGTGTGATTATTTTATAAGATTTATAATGCTGTTTAGCATTTAAAGTCTTCATTTCAAAGCTTTAAAAATAATGTATTAGGTGTTACTTATGACAATTTTGAGAGGAGCGTGGAACCTATCTCCCTCACTTCCCATTGACTTACATTATAAACTGGGTTTCAATTTACAACGGTTTCGATTTACAACCATTCCTTCTGGAACCTAACCCCGGCGTAAACTGAGGGCTACCTGTACATATATACACATATAAATGCATATGTAAATACATATATACACATATAAATGCATATGTAAACACATATATACACATATAAATGCATATGTAAATACATATATACACATATAAATGCATATGTAAATACATATATACACATATAAATGCATCTGTAAATACATATATACACATATAAATGCATATGTAAACACATATATACACATATAAATGCATATGTAAATACATATATACATACATATACATATTTAGACATATGTATGTATGTATCTCTGTGTTAAAGCCCTTTGCATGCTTTTTTTCTAACACCCGAGACCTCGAGCCTTTATAACTTTTTTTATGCAATTTTTTAAAATAATTTTTCTTACACAATGTAACTGTACTTTTAAATGTAGTTTTTATATGTTTTGTGCACACTTTTTTTGTCTAGCGTAACAGTTAACCAAAGCTTTGAAGTCTAACTGCTGCATGGTAAATGATATTGCGATCAAGCGACTGCGTTTACATTTAACTCGCAATACGCACGCTATTTCTGACGTGCTTAAATATAACCCCTATTACTTGTGCGCAACATTTAGCTCACCACTCATAATCTAGTCCTAAATGGGTAATAATTATTACAGAGAAACACATTAGGCTGGAAATGATAACAAGTCAAGTGATAATGCTTGCAAGCTACTTTGTCTTGCTCAATCAGTATCGCTAAGTTTTGTACAACAAGTCACTGGGAAACAAATTTAACCAAAGCCTTGTTACATAGACTTGGCTCAATTACTGCATCCCATTAAAGGGAAATGAAACCCACATTTTTTCTTTCATGATTCAGATAGAGAATACAATTTTAAACAACTTTCTAATTTTACTTCTATTATCTAATTTGTTTCATTCTCTTGGTATCATTTGTTGAAGCAGCAGCAATGCACTAATGGTTTCTAACTGAACACATTGGTGAGCCAATCACAATCAATATATATATATGCAGCCACCAATCAAGAGCTAGAACCTAGGTTCTCTGGTGCTTCTGAGCTTGTCTAGATACATTTTTCAGCAAATGATAGCAAGAGAATGTAACAAATTAGATAATAGAAGTAAATTGGAAAGTTGTTTGAAATTGTATTCTCTATCTGAATCATGAAAGAAAAAAAATTGGGTTTCATGTCCCTTTAATAAAATCTATTTAGCACCCTGGACGCAATTTGCTCGTTGCATGCCTGATGCATGCAATAATCAAATTTTAATATTTTTTTCAACAGCTAGTGTAAACTCTTACCCCTGTTAGCGCTACAATCTGCCTGACCCACCATAATAAACACATTTTATTCCTAAAGAGCCCAACATTTATCTCAATACACCCTTCCCTGCTAAATTCCCTGAACTGTCTAGTTATACCCCTGACCACCTAACCACACACCTGAACTGTCTAGTCATACCCCAGACCTCCTAACCACACACCTAAACAGTCTAGTCATACCCCAGACCGCCTAACCACATACCTGAACTGCCTAGTCATACCCCAGACCTCCTAACCACACACCTGAACTGACTAGTCATACCCCAGACCTCCTAACTACACACCTGAACTGCCTAGTCATACCCCAGACCTCCTAACCAAACACCTGAACTGCCTAGTCATACCCCGGACCACCTAACCACACACCTGAACTGCCTAGTCATACCCCAGACCACCTAACCACACACCTGAACTGCCTAGTCATACCCCAGACAACCTAACCACACACCTGAACTGCCTAGTCATACCCGAGACCTCCTAACCACACACCTGAACTGCCTAGTCATACCCCAGACCACC
Organism: Bombina bombina; assembly: GCF_027579735.1. Lineage (NCBI taxonomy): Eukaryota > Metazoa > Chordata > Amphibia > Anura > Bombinatoridae > Bombina > Bombina bombina. The sequence goes on from NC_069509.1 coordinate 66,105,521, forward strand.
TAACCACACACCTAAACTGCCTAGTCATACCCCAGACCTCCTAACCACACACCTGAACTGCCTAGTCATACTCCAGACCTCCTAACCACACACCTGAATAGTCTAGTCATACCCCAGACTGCCTAACCACACACCTGAACTGCCTAGTCATACCCCAGACCTCCTAACCACACACCTGAACTGCCTAGTCATACTCCAGACCACCTAACCACACACCTGAACTGCCTAGTCATACCCCAGACCACCTAACCACACACCTGAACTGCCTAGTCATACTCCAGACCTCCTAACCACACACCTGAATAGTCTAGTCATACCCCAGACTGCCTAACCACACACCTGAACTGCCTAGTCATACCCCAGACCTCCTAACCACACACCTGAACTGCCTAGTCATACTCCAGACCACCTAACCACACACCTGAACTGCCTAGTCATACCCCAGACCACCTAACCACACACTTGAACTGCCTAGTCATACTCCAGACCACCTAACCACACACTTGAACTGCCTAGTCATAACCCAGACCACCTAACCACACACTTGAACTGCCTAGTCATACCCCAGACCACCTAACCACACAGTTGAAATGTCTAGTCATACCCCAGACCACCTAACCACACACCTGAACTGTCTAGTCATACCCCAGACCACCTAACCACACAGTTGAAATGTCTAGTCATACCCCAGACCACCTAACCACACACCTGAACTGTCTAGTCATACCCCAGACCACCTAACCACACAGTTGAAATGTCTAGTCATACCCCAGACCACCTAACCACACACCTGAACTGTCTAGTCATACCCCAGACCGTGTAACCACACACCTGAACTGCTTAGTCATACCCCAGACTGCCTAACTACACACCTGAACTGTCTAGTCATACCCCAGACCACTTAACCACACACCTGAACTGCCTAGTCATACCCCAGACCACCTAACCACACACTTGAACTGTCTAGGCATATCCCAGACCACCTAACCACACACTTGAACTGTCTAGTCATACCACAGACCACCTAACCACACACTTGAACTGTCTAGGCATATCCCAGACCACCTAGCCACACACCTGAACTGTCTAGTCATACCCCAGACCACTTAACCACACACCTGAACTGTCTAGTCATACCCCAGACCACTTAACCACACACTTGAACTGTCTAGTCATACCCCAGACCGCCTAACCACACACTTGAACTGTCTAGGCATATCCCAGACCACCTAACCACACACTTGAACTGCCTAGTCATACCCCAGACCACCTAACCATACACTTGAACTGCTTAGTCATACCCCAGACCGCCTAACTACACACCTGAACTGTCTAGTCATACCCCAGACCACTTAACCACACACCTGAACTGCCTAGTCATACCCCAGATAACCTAACCAAACACCTGAACTGCCTAGTCATACCCCAGACCACCTAACTACACACCTGAACTGCCTAGTCATACCCCAGACCTCCTAACCACACACTTGAACTGTCTAGTCATACCCCAGACCTCCTAACCACACACTTGAACTGTCTAGTCATACCCCAGACCACTTAACCACACACCTGAACTGCCTAGTCATACCCCAGATAACCTAACCAAACACCTGAACTGCCTAGTCATACCCCAGACCACCTAACTACACACCTGAACTGCCTAGTCATACCCCAGACCTCCTAACCACACACTTGAACTGTCTAGTCATACCCCAGACCTCCTAACCACACACTTGAACTGTCTAGTCATACCCCAGACCACTTAACCACACACCTGAACTGCCTAGTCATACCCCAGATAACCTAACCAAACACCTGAACTGCCTAGTCATATCCCAGACTTCCTAACCACACACCTGAACTGCCTAGTCATACCCCAGACCTCCTAACCACGCACCTGAACTGCCTAGTCATACCCCAGACCACTTAACCACACACCTGAACTGACTAGTCATACCCCAGACCTCCTAACCACACACCTGAACTGCCTAGTCATACCCCAGACCACCTAACCACACACTTGAACTGTCTAGTCATACCCCAGACCGCCTAACCACACGCTTGAACTGTCTAGGCATATCCCAGACCACCTAACCACACACCTGAATTGTCTATACCGCAGACAACCTAACCACACACCTGAACTGCCTAGTTATGCCCCAGACAAATTAGCCACATCAAAAACTGCCTAGTCATAGCCCAGTCCACCTAATCATACACCTGAACTGCCTAATTATGCCCCAGACAATCTAACCATGAACATACCACTTAAGTTATAGGCTTCAAATATTTAGGTGTTGTATGGGCAATCAGTGGCGCATCAACAAGATATGGTCAGCTGAAACATTGTAGGCATCTCTCCTTCACATCCAGAACTCTGCATAGGGAAATAAGCATCTTTTAAGGTAAATTTTGAGTTTCTAAAATTATTTGAGGAACCTTGCCATACTGACAAGAGTTCTTAAATAATCTCGCCAGTGCAGAGCGCTTTAGGTCATTTTTAGAGAGAAAAATGTAATATTAAACATTTTATTATCTCTCTGTCCTACCACCCAGTTGGAGTGTAATTTATTTTAAACATTCCTGTTTACATAGCTTTTCTATAAATAGTTCTTAAGTATTAAAATGTTTAGTATAGGTTAGGATACAACCGCAAAATCAACTATTTAAAATGGCAAAATAAAGGTAAAGTTGCTGTTTATAAACAATTTAATACCTCCAGCAGGTAAAATTGATCACTGGGAACACATTAAAGGGACATTAAACCCAATTTTTTACATGATTCAGAACATTCCGTTTTAAACAACTTTCTAATTAACTTCTATTAAATTTTCTTGATTCTCTTGATATTTTTTGGTGACAAGCAGGGACATAAACTCAGTAGCATGCACGTGTCTAGAGCAATATATGGCAGCAGTTTTGAAAGAATGTTATCCATTTGCAAGAGAACTAGATGGCAGCACTATTTCCTGCCATATAGTGCTCCGGATGCCTACCTAGGTATCTCTTTAACAAAACACCATGAGAGCAAAGCAAATTTGAAAATAGGAGTCAATCGTAAACTTTTTAAAACGGTGTGTTCTGTCTGAATCACAAAAGAAATGTTTTGGGTTTATATCCCTTTAAAGGGGAGGACAAAAATCGCAATACACCTTTAAACTATGGTTACATTACCAGGACATTCATTCTATATCAATACGTGCTTTAAAGTGAAGGTCCATTTTGATGAATTAGTGCCCGGTTTTTAATAAACCTATTAAAAACAAAGGCACTTTAATTAATCAAAATTGACATTTCACTGTTTTCTTCAAAAAATTACCTTTTAATCCTGGCAGCCGCTCCAGCGATTCCTCCGCCCATCACAAGCAGTCTTCTCGGGTCCAAAATAACGAATTCATCTTCCTCAAAGATTCGCGTTGCATCAGGCCAAGATTCCCCCCGGGGAGGAAGCTGTGATTGGAGGAAGCCTGATTCGTCATTTCTGACGTCTGCAGAGGCTTCTGACAGCCGGGGGAATCGCTGGAGCTGCTGCTGCAAAGATTAAAAGGTAAGTTTTTGAAGAAAACAGGGAAATGTTAATTTTGATGAATTAAAGTGCCCTTGTTTTTAATAGGTTTATTAAGAACCGGGCACTAATTGATCAAAATGGACCTTCACTTTAAAGGGACACTGAACCCAAATATTTTCTTTTGGGATTCAGATAGAGCATGCAATTTTAAGAAACTTTCTAATGTACTCCTATTATCAAATTGTCTTCATTCTCTTGGTATCTTTATTTGAAATGCAAGAATGTAAGTTTAGATGCCGGCCCATTTTTGGTGAACAACCTGGGTTGTTCTTGCTGATTGGTGGATAAATTCATCCACCAATAAACTAGTGCTTTCCATGGTCCTGAACCAAAAAAATAGCTTAGATGCCTACTTTTTCAAATAAAAGAAAGCAAGAGAACAAAGAAAAATGTATAATTGGAGTAAATTAGAAAGTTGCTTAAAATTGCATGCTCTATCTGAATCACGAAAGAAAAAAATTGGCTTCAGTGTCCTTTTAAGCATTTGTATATGTGGTAGTTATGCTCTGGTAGTTCTATATAAAGTTAATCAAACCTAAGTACACAAGATTTTTCAGTGCTTAAAACCAAGAAACTCCTCTGCATAATTATCTAATCAACCAAAAGCTTTTTCCCACAAATTTATGAGCTGATTCCAAATAGGTTGCAACACAATTAGCAAACGGCCCTGTGAAAAATTAACCATCACAAAGCAATTTATGGCCAAGGCATAGGCAGCCTTCTTCTAATTAATCAAACACAAAGGACATTTTTATTTATATTTTCCTCCCTGCCTTCCTTCATTGTAGCTAATATATAGTGAAATGGAATGTCAAATCGATCTACAAGCGGTCAGCACAGAGGCATTATCCTCAGACAATAGCAAACCTATATATAACCTGTATATAATGTTCCTAGATAGGGTCTCTTTAGAAATCCTAATTGAAAGGGACGGTCTAGTCAAAATTAAACTTTAATGACTCAGAAAGGCCATTCAATTTTAAACAACTTTCCAATTTACTTTTATCATAAAATTTGTTTTTTTTCTCTTGGTTTTCTTTGTTGAAAGATAAACCTAAGTAGGCTCATTTGCTAATCTCTAAGCCCTTGAAGGCCGCCTCTTATCTTAGTGCATTTTTATATATTTCACAGCTAGACAGCGCTAGTTCATGTGTGCCATATAAATAACATTGTGCTCGCACATGTGGAGCTATTTATGAGTCAGCTCTGATTGGATAAAATGCAAGTCTGTCAAAAGAACTGAGATAAGGGGGCAGACTGCAGAGGCTTTGATACAAGGTAATTACATAGGTAAAAAGTATATTAATATAACCGTGTTGGTTATGCAAAACTGGAGAATGGGTAATAAAGGGATTATCTATCTTGTTTATGTAATCTCTTAACAGATAAACCATTTCCACCCCTGTGCTGAGCTATTACGAAGTTTTTAGATGCTGCCCACATAGGTCATTTTCATTGAGAAATAAGCACATATATATATCTTTATTTCAGGTGACTCAGCTGATTCAGAGTAAACTATACCATTATTTTATTGAATTTGAATTTTAAAGGGACAGAAATGCAAAAAGTTTGCTTCATGATTCAAACAGAGCATATCATTTTTGCATTTTTTAACCTCTATTCAAATAAATGGACATAAAGTGATCACTATTACTACAGTGATTAGCTGGCCATTAAAACTTATGTAGGGGGCTTTATTTTAAAGATATGTCTATGTGCTTTAAAACAAGGGGTCTTGGGGGGTCTTTAGGCATTTTTGATGATCTATTAGCGCTGCAGAATCTGTTGGCGCTCTACAAATAACCGATAATAATAATCTATTACAAGTGCCTAAAGGCCCTATATTATTTTTTGTTTTAATTTAAAACTTTATTTTACTTTTTAAATCTGTGCCAAGACAAACACACCAGTTGCCGTTCAACCAGTGGACCTCAGTTTTTTTTTTTTAGGGCTGAGGGGAGATGAGATTAAGAGGTTTGAATATCTATCCAACTCCCTTAAAGGGACATGAAACCCAAAAGTTTTCTTTCATGGTTAAAGGGACATGAAACCCAAAAATGTTCTTTCATGATTCAGACAGAGAATGCAAATTTAAACACGTTTCCAATTTACTTCTATTGTCTAATTTGCTTCCTTCTCTTGTTATCTTTTGCTGAAAGGGTTATCTAAGAAAGCTCAGGAGCAGCAAAAAAACTAGGTTCTAGCTGCTGATTGATGGCTGCATATATATACCGATTGTCATTGGCTCCCCATCTGTTCAGTCAGCATCCAGTAGTGCATTGCTGCTCATTCAACAAAGCATACCAAGGGAATGAAGAAAATGTGAGAATAGGAGTAAATTAGTAAAATTGCATGCTCTATCTGAATCATTAAATACAATATTTAGGTTTCCTATCCCTGTAAGATAGAGCATACAATTGTAAACATCTTTCCAATTTACTTTTTTTTTTAAATCTAATTTGCTTAATTCTCTGGTATCCTTTGTTGAAGAAGCAGTCATGCACTACTGGGAGCTAGCTGGGAACCAATAATATGAGGCATATATGTGCAGCCACCAATCAACAGATCCTGAGCTGAAAAAAAACAAATTAGATAATAAAAGTAATTTAAAAGTTGTTTAAAATCCCATGTTCTATCTGAATCATAAAAAAAATAAATGTGTTTAATGTCCATTTATGCATTGGCATTTACGGGTTTCTGGGGCTGGGTGACGTATCATAAACACATGTTGTGATGTCACTGGCATCCCTGGATCATTTAAGGGTTAACTAAGCTACGTTTAGAGCACTAAATAAGCAAATTACACTGGCTTTTAGCATTAAAGGGACAGTCAACACCAGAATTTTTGTCGTTTTAAAGGATAGATAATCCCTTAATTACCCTTCCCCAGTTTTGCAGAACCAACACAGTTATAATAATACACGTTTTACCTCTGTAATTTCCTTGTATCTAAGCCTCTGCAATCTGCCCCCTTATATTAGTTCTTTTGACAGACTTGCATTTTAGCTAATCAGTGTTCACTCCTCAGAAAAATCACGTGCATTAGCTCAATGCTATCTATATGAAACACATGAACTAACACCCTCTAGTGGTTAAAAACGGTCAAAATGCATTTAATTTAGAGGCGGCCTTCAAGGTCTAAGAAATTAGCATATGAACCTCCTAGGTTTAGCTTTCAACTAATAATAACAAAAGAAAAGAAAGAACAAAGAAAAATTGGTGATAAAAGTAAATTGGAAAGTTTTTAAAATGACATGCCCTCTCTGAGTCATGAAAGTTTATTTTGGACTTGACTGTCCCTTTAGGGCCCGATGATCTAAACCTTGCACGTTCAGACGTGGTTTTTCACAACGACCCACTCAGGGGGCTGCCCTGATGGAATTATTGTAAAAAGGGGCAGTCGCTGCGAGTGGCGAGATGTCTCCTATTGAAAGTAATAGAGGTAATTGGAAAGAGACACTTTCTTCCATAGAGTGAAGTGAGCAGGGGGGGGGGCACTTTAAAAATTAAATCCTGCCACCAATATAAATCACATTACACTGCTTTCTGTGTATAGTATCTTACAATCACCCATATTTAGTATATTCATGTGTTTGTCTATTAGGTTATAAGTAGTTATGGGATTCCGAAATTTTGGCAACAGGTTCTGGTGGGTTTCCAAAATTTTAACCTTTCTATAATACAAAAAGTTAAGAAATCCACGCTGCAATATTAAAACCTTTACACTTTCTAAAAACTAGTGAGAACTGTCTGAATCCCATCACAGGTTATAAGTATTTTGAAAAAAGCCCACCACCTTTGAGTTTGTAAGTTTGCAAGAAAAACTGTGTCTTTGTAGTGTGAAAATCTTTATAGAATTACGCTGGGATTAGAGAGAATATCATATACGCCCATGGAACGCCCATGTTCAGCCGATTTTATGGAAAAACACAATTAGGCTTTGTATTTTGTACTTATAAGTACAAGTGTTATGTTAAAATGATTTTGCACATTTAGGGCCCCATCCGATATGCAGCGTCGCCCGCAAAAGCCGGTGACGCCGTTTTTTGCGCAGGTTTGGTATCCTATATACAGCGCCGCATATAAATGCGGCACGTATATTTCACCCGGCGGACGTAGTTTTTCCCCCCATAGACTAACATATAAAACCCGCGCAATTTGGTATCCAATAGCCAGCGCAAGGCCTTACGTGGCGAAAATGGAGAAAACTTACTCCATTTTCACCTCGCCATAAAAAGCAGCCGTAGCAGGCCTTGCGCTGAGTATGGGAGCACCGTAACTCCCTAAAATGCCTACAAAAAAAACCTAACACCTAACGCCCCTAATCTGACCCCCCTACACCGCCGCCACCTACATTAAATTTATTACCCCTAATCTGACTCCCCTACACCGCCGCAACCTACATTAAATTTATTAGCCCCTAATCTGACCCCCCTACACCGCCGCCACCTAAATTAAATATATTACCCAATAAACCTAAGTCTAACCAGAACACCCCCTAACTTAATTATTATTTAAATAAATCTAAATAATATTAATATTATTAACTAAATTTTTTATATTTAAAACTAAATACTTACCTATAAAATAAACCCTAAAAAACCTAAGATAGCTACAATATAATTAATAATTACATTGTAGCTATTTTAGGATTTATATTTATTTTACAGGTAACTTTGTATTTATTTTAACTAGGTACAATAGCTATTAAATAGTTAATAACTATTTAATAGCTACCTAGTTAAAATAATTACAAATTTACCTGTAAAATAAATCCTAACCTAAGTTACAAATACACCTAACACTACACTATCAATAAATTAATTAACTACAATTATCTAATATAAAATACAATTAAATAAACTAAACTATATTACAAAAACCCCCCACTAAATTACAAAAAATAAAAAAATATTACAAGAAGTTTAATCTAATTACACCTAATCTAAGCCCCCTCATAAAATAAAAAAGCTCCCCAAAATAATAAAATTTCCCTACCCTAAACTAAATTACAAATAGCCCTTAAAAGGGCCTTTTGCGGGGCATTGCCCCAAAGTAACCAGCTCTTTTACCAGCCCTTAAAAGGGCTTTTTGCGGGGCATTGCCCCAAAGTAATCAGCTCTTTTACCTGTAAAAAAAAAGAAATACAATACCCCCCCAACATTACAACCCACACACCCCTACTCTAAAACCCACCCGATCCCCCCTTAAATAAACCTAACACTACCCCATTGAAGATCACACTACCTTGAGCTGTCTTCACCCAGCCGGGCCGAACTCTTCATTTGATCCGGGCACATGTGGTCCTCCAGCCGGGCAGAAGTCTTCATCCAATCGGGGAAGAAGAAGTCCTCCATCCAGCAGAAGTCTTCATCCATGCGGCATATTCTATCTTCATCCTTCCGGCGATGAGCGGCTCCATCTTGAAGACCTCCGGCGTGGAACATCCATCTCTGCCGACGACTACCCAACGATTGACTGGTATGACTGATTGGTTGATTTAATCAGCCAATCGAATTGAACTTCAATCCGATTGGCTGATTGGATCAGCCAATAGAATGCAACGTAAATTAATTTAATTAATTTATTGATAGTGTAGTGTTAGGTGTATTTGTAACTTAGGTTAGGATTTATTTTACAGGTAATTTTGTAATTATTTTAACTAGGTAGCTATTAAATAGTTATTAACTATTTAATAGCTATTGTACCTAGTTAAAATAAATACAAAGTTACCTGTAAAATAAATATAAATCCTAAAATAGCTACAATGTAATTATTAATTATATTGTAGCAATCTTAGGGTTTATTTTATAGGTAAGTATTTAGTTTTAAATAGGAATAATTTAGTTAATAATATTAATATTATTTAGATTTATTTAAATAATAATTAAGTTAGGGGGTGTTAGCGTTAGACTTAGGTTTAGGGGTTAATATATTTAATGTAGGTGGCGGCGATGTAGGGGGGTCAGATTAGGGGTTAATATATTTAATGTAGGTGGTGGCGGGGTCCGGGAGCGGCGGTTTAGGGGTTAATACATATAATGTAGGTGGCGGCGGGGTCTGGGAGCGGCGGTTTAGGGGTTAATACTAGGATAGGTTTATTGGGGTGTGGGCTATGGCGGTTTAGGGGTTAATAATTAGGCTTATGGTGTTGTGGGGGTTGAGAGGGGGGATTGCGGATATAGGGGTATACGTGTCGGGATGATGTTTGGGAGGCGTGTTAGACAGTTACGGGATATTTCATTTTTTAGTAATTTTTTGTAGGCGCAGGCAGTTTCTAAAGTGCCGTAAGTCACTGGCGACTCCAGAAATTTGTACTTACGCTTATTTCTGGACATCGCTAGTTTGTCCGACTTACGACACTTTAGCAACTGCCCGCGAGGTATATGTAATACCCCGATGTGCGAAGTCAAACTGCGGGCGGCACGGGTTCCCTCGCTTGCGCCGAAAACAACGCTGTATATCGGATCACGCCCCTAGTGCACTTAAATTACAATTTACGCTGTGCATATTTAGTACGATTCATCCCTGTATAATTCACATACGTTTTTGATAAAATACGATATCTAGTGAACAATTTCATTACGATTTTTGATGCGCCTTAAAAAAAAATGTTCCAAGTATTTTGTGTGTGAATGGTTTAATTATTCATTTTGTTAGATTTTTAAAACACAAATTTTTGTATGCATTTCCTCCCCATACAAAAATGCAGTATACGCCCATTAGCGAGACACCCTGGGTAAAAAGTGGCTTTAGATCATTCCACCAGGGAAACAAATGTACTGCCAGCATTCTGTAATAATCTCGCCAGCCCAGAGACCTGTAGATTATCCAGCATCCCTAAATTTCAATCTATATGCATTTTCTTCTCTCCCTCTTCATCACAAATGATTATTGTGCTATGTTTCCATTTTTTTGGGCACCTATAGAACTTAAAGGGGCTTTAAAGTCCAAATTAAACTTTCATGAGTCAGGCAGAGCATGCGATTATAAACAACTTTGCAATTTACTTCCATTAACAAAATGTGTCTTTTTATATTTACACTTTTTGAGTCACCAGCTCCTACTGAGCATGTGCAAGAATTCACAGAATAAACGTATATGCATTTGTGATTGGCTGAAGGCTGTCACATGATACAGGGGGAGTGGCAATAGACATAACTTCAAATGATTAGTAGATTTTTTCTGACAAATTTTAAAGTTCAGACTAAGTGCTATTACATTGTCTTGTTATCATGTATTTGTTGATTATGCAAATCTACTGTATTGACTAGTCCTTTAATGACAGTGAACCTGTAGGAGCTCTACATCTGTCCTACAGACATTGATCTATGGATAACAGAGCAGAGAAACATTCATGAGGTTCCAAAGGTTCTAGTAACCCATCAAATGTATATTTATTACAATAATATAGTGACTAAATACAGCCATGAAATAATAATGTGAAGAAGCCAGGATCTCTTTCTCTTACTAATCTTTACTCTATAACCAGCTTTCTGCAGGAGCCACTCACAAGCCATTCCCAGCTGCAAGGAATAGAGAGATCTGCCAAGGTGTCTATCTCAGCTGCCTGTGTTTGTCAGCTTCAATAAACTGAACACATCTTCTGACAGCTTCACTGGGCAGAGGAGGAATCACGATTCCAGCCAAGGATGGAACTCCCAGTGAGACTCTGTAGAATATTAATGTCAGTTTACAAAAACATTCTGCTAAACAAGTGAGAGGAGGAGGTCAGAGGACAAAAAGTTTCACCACTGATGGAAAGCAGATTGGGCTGAGAAAGAAAAATATATAATAAATAAAAGAAAGAGAAAAGAACAAAACACTAAGTTTAACCACAATGGTATTAGCTAGGCATGTGTTTGTTTCGTTACAAAAGCAAATTCGTAATGAAAAACGGATATTAGATTCATTTTCATGAACCGAATAGCCGAACGAATGAATACTGACAAAATTAGTGCTGTGGAATCTGTTGGCGCTCTACAAATAACTTATAATAATAATAAGAATTTATTTGTTTTCTTTAAATTACCTGTGGGGGTTAAAATCCGGTCCTTTCTTCTTAGAAGAATAATAGGAGGCTTAGAAGGTACTTTAGCGCAGGCCCTGTGATCTGCCATGCTAAGCCTCCTATTAGCTCAGCGCAAGACTCTAAGAAGAAGGGTCAGGATAAGCGTGGCTCTCCAGCACGCTACAAATAAATATAAGGCTGCAGGTGAAGCAAAGGAACATTAACACTAATGTGCGCTGGTATTACAAGCATTGCTGGGAAGCATTGCGCTCACGAGAGCGTGCTTTCATAGGCTCAAATGCGAGCCTCATTCTCATGCCGTCAGACACGGCATGAGAACATCGTGCAGCGAAGGGGTTAAGTAGCGCAGCGATGGCAGCAAATTTTTATTATATATGTATATTATTATATGCATATTTATTTATGTGTATATACACATATTAACACATAAATATATATGTACAGGTGGCCCTCGGTTTACGCCGGTTCAATTTGCGCCGTTTCAGAATAACAACCTTTTTTTTTCAGTCATGTGACTGCTATTGAAAAGCAGTGCACTAATTAAAATATCCAGTAGGTGGAGATGTCCGCTTGTGTTGCAGCAAAGTTATACAAGCTTAGCAGACTTAAATTGATCTGTGTACACAGAGCAGACCAGACCTATCGAGCAACAAGATCTAGCAGCCACTTCCCTATTATCTTCCTGTTCAGCTGCTTGAGGTGAGGGTGCCTAACTGCTTAATCAGTCCAGATTGAAATGCATAGAATAGGTGCAGACCTAATATTATCTAACATGCTAACAATGCAGATAACTGTTTGCAGAAAAATGCAAGTAAAAAATGTTTTTGTTCATTAAACTTAGTTTGATGATACAGTCTGTTCTGTGATTAGTTAATTAGGTTTATAATGCTGTTTAGCATTTAAAGTCTTAATTTCAAAGCTTTAAAAAATAATGTATTAGGTGTTACTTATGACAATTTTGAGAGGGGCCTGTAATCTAACTCCCTCACTTCCCATTGACTTACATTATAAACTGGGTTTCAATTTACAAAGGTTTCGATTTACAACCATTCCTTCTGGAACCTAACCCTGGCGTAAACTGAGTGCTACCTGTATACAATCATATACATATATATTTAATGGGAACACAGTTTCCATAGACCGCAATGTAAAGGCTTTTTGCAGTTATTTTTTTTAATAAAGTATATCACAATTGATTTTGGGGGAATTTGGGGTACATTTATAAAATTAACCAGAGATCTGATCTCTGGTTAATTTTCTGAGCGCTAATTGCTACCGTGAGCTCACGGTAGCAATAACGGGCCACTTGTAATGACTGGTTATTTATCGCACACCCACAAATGGGCAAATTTGCCTGTTTGCGGGCACACGATAAATTAGCGCTCCACTTGTAATCTAGCCCAAAATGTATATGTTACTGAATATATATTAACATGTTGCACTTAAAGGAAAAGTAAGAAACTTGAAATATTTGTTTTGTTAATGTTGAAGAACATATCGGCCGAGTCTACACATTTTTAAAATAATTAATATTGTCTTTGTTGCAATTGTTATTCATAACTACACATTTTATACTAAAATCTCAAGGTGTCTGTCATTTTTCAGAAACATTAAACTCAAAGTTTTAAGTCCTCATAAAAAGTTTAATTATGCATAGTGAAAAAACAATAGCAATTCACTTTCATTATAAGTGATTAATAATTGTCTTTAATCAGAGGTCAAGTCCTACAAAAAAAAGTATGGAAACTCACCAAGAATTCCACCCCCCTAACAATTAATAATGTTATATATATATATATATATATATATATATATATATATGTATATATATATACATATATATATATATATATATATATATACACACACACACACACACACTGTATTTGTATGTATATAACCTATACACAGCAAGCCACACAGAAATGTAAGCACCATATGTTACACAGTGCGAGGTGATCACACAGCAGGATCACTGACAGGCTTGCATTTAGTGCATTGTAGGAAGTGTTACTGCCCATTACTAGAGGATCTCACTATCCCTTTAATCAGACTATGCTCCAGCTCCTCCCACCAGCAGCAGCAGCGCTTACTGAATAGCTTCTGTTCTCTGTCCAGAAGGAACTTAGTTCCTCCTTCAAAAATAGTGCAGAAACTTAGTTCCCATGCGTTGCCGCTCGACTTGACCCTTGCCTTTATTTGAACATGAAAAACCAAAATAAACTTTTATGATTGAGGCAGAGCATACAATTTCACAAGACTTTTTTATTTCTTTCTTTCTAGAAATGTGCTTTGTTCTTTTGTATCCTTTATTGAAAAGCATAACTAAATAGGCTCAGAAGCAGCAATGTAGTAACTCTTATGATTGGCTCACCAGATGTGTTCAGCTAGACTGGAGCTGATTTTAAAGGACTACAAATTACAAATAGAATTGCATAACTCACAAATGCATAATAATAAGACAATGCAACAAAATTTACTCTGAACTTCAAATGAGCAGTAGATCTGATTTATTTGAAATTTCTTTAATTTCCCTGCCTCCTGTATCATGTGACAGCCATCAGCGAATCACAGACTCTTGCAAAGAAAGCGTGCATAGAAAACTGCACCAAATCGATAATAAAAGAAAAAATGGAAAGGTTTTTCTTATTATTTTTTTTTTGGCTAACTAGATGTGTTCAGCCAGTAGTGCAATGTTGCTCCTTCAGCAAAGTATAACAAGATAATTAAAGGGACACTGAACCAAATTTTTTTCTTTTGTGATTCAGATAGAGCATGCAATTTTAAGCAACTTTCTAATTTACTCCTATTATCACATTTTCTTCATTCTCTTGGTGTTTTTATTTGAAATGCAAGAATGTAAGTTTAGATGCCGGCCCATTATTGGTGAACAACCTGGGTTGTTCTTGCTGATTGGTGGATAAATGCATCCACCAATAAACAAGTGCTGTCCATGCTCTGAACCAAAAAAATAGCTTAGATACCTTCTTTTTCAAATAAAGATAGCAAGAGAACGAAGAAAAATTGATAATAGGAGTAAATTAGAAAGTTGCTTAAAATTGCATGCTCTATCTGAATCACGAAAAAAAAAAAATTGAGTTCAGTGTCCCTTTAAGCAAATTTGATAATAGAAGTAAATTGGAAAGTTGATTAAAAAGGTATGCTCTGTCCGAATTATGAAAGAAAATTTTGGGGTTTCTTTCCTTTTACCTATGCGCACTGTTTAACCACTTTGCAGGCGTTAAACACACAGGGGTCAATTCCAATATTTCTGAAATTCTCAATCAATATCAGAAAATCAAGATCAGAATATTTTTTAATCAAAACAATCACAATCTTTTCAAGTCAAAAATTTCATTGAAGATTTTCATCTAAACACTGCAGGAAATTATTTTTCTTCAGAAAAAAAGTATCTGCAATTGATATCATTTTCTGTATTGATCTTGTTAGCTGTACGAGATATAACATATATGTCTATTAAATACATATACATATGTAACTTTCTATCCAGACCACAACTGACAGCTTTTACTATAGTGATGAATAAAGGTCTAGATAGACCCTATATTCTTATATGCGTCTAAAAATGGAGTCTGTGGCCATTTCAGAGTATATTGTACATGGGCAACATAATTTAATTATCCAATCATTTTTCAAATTAAAAAAAAATTTATATTTTAATTTACATCATGTTAATTGTGTTGTCTAAAAACTTGTATAAAGGGCTGAAACATAGACAACAAGATAATATTGCATTAAAGGGATATGAAACCCAAAAATGTTCTTTTGTGGTTCTGACAGAGTGTACAATTCTTAAAAAGTTTTGAATTTGTTTCTATTATCAAATTTGCTTTATTCCCATGATATTCTGTGTTAAAGAAATACCTAGGTAGGCATCAGGAGCACTACCTGGCAGGAAATAGTGCTGCCCTGTAGTGCTCTTTTAAATGGATAACATTCTTGCAAAACTACTGCCATATAGTGATCCTTAGCATATGTCCCAGCTTTTCAACAAAAGGTACCAAGAGGACAAATACAATTGACCATAAAAATAAATTAGAAAGATGTTTAAAATCGTGTGCTCTATCTGAATCATGAAATCATTTTGGGGGTTTCATATCTCTTTAATAAAAAACTCTAAACGCATTACAGCATTTTCTTTTGTACATTTTAATACATTTCATTGTAGCTCCTTATCTGCAAATGGTGGACACCTCATATATGGATAAACTAAAGTTGGATATTTTGGGTAGGTTGGGTGCATATTTTTACACTTCAACACAAATTGATTTCTAAATGTTTGGTTATGTCTAAGACTGTCAATTTGCTAACACTGCACAATTCTTTATCTTAAAACCACATCATTTTGAAAAATTTAATACATTTTCTTAATATGATAAATAATGAATGATGCCAGTTTCCGGTGGAAGGCGGAGCATCAAGACGTGTGCTTCTACTCGGCGTTTGGGCCGACTACTGCTATCCTAGCCTTCAATTTTAGCCCGTTGTACCTTTATGGGCTAGGGCTTACAGCTTGATTTCCCATCGCAAGCTAAAGGGAAACTTCGTATTGCAGTACTTGCAGCGGTAAATCCGCATTCTTTTTTACCCTCCCTCAACCTCCGAGGAGATTACTTTTACCTACCCTTTGTGGCAGTAGCGTGGAGAGTTGCTGAGCTCGCGCCCCCCCGGTGGGGGTTGCGAGGGGTGGAGCGGAGACGAAAGGAGGTCAAGTGAGGCTCCGTGAGTGACGGGTGAGTCAGTCCGGCTCGTAAGCAGTCCCAGGGGGTGAACCCAGGAGAGACCGCCCCACGGCAGAGCAAGTGGTGTTGGAGGAAGAGGTGGGCTTTGTATCAGCGGTGAAGTGCCGCAAGGTCGGGAGTCTGAGTCCGCGGAGGTGCACGGCACTAGATCGCATGTTGGTGAGGCTGCAGTGATATCCGGCTGAGTGATCGCAGTCGGCTGTTTGGCAGATCAGGATTTGGCACCGGGGTTCCACAACTAAGCTTCACTGTGGCTTGATTGCATCGCTCCTCCGGGTAGGAGTGCCCCCGGTTGGTTATCAGTTTCCTTCAAGTGCAGCCTACATCCACTGTAAGTAATACAGGACTCTGTCTTCGTATGCTGTATACTTTTTTTGATTTCAAGGAGCTTGGACCGGACTCTAATGGGCATAATACTTTCCACAGCCGGGCTTGCCAAGAATTGTTGCTTCTGGATTCGTAGTGAATGATATAAGACCCTTAATATTATAGGACTCTCTGACTTTGTAAAGGACTCAGCCTGGGGTCTAGCTAGTCTGGGATTAGTTTTCTAGTCTCTAGTCTTAGCTTAACATTCTATATCTGATCTATCCGCCAGAGGACTTGGTAGGATAATGTTCATTCACTGTCATGTGTATATTTCTTTCTGCATGCTGTTATAAGGGGTTGTTTTGGAGCTTGTCCCCTATTTCTGTTTTTGCTTAGTTGCTTAAAGTAAGAAAAGTGCAGGCATTTGTATAAGGGCTTTTTGTTAAAGTCACTTCACTTTCACAGAATACACCATTAACGTTTTTTTTTTCTGTTTCAGGTTATCTGATATGTAAAGGTTATATATTTTGGGTTGATTTTTTTTTTTTTTGTTTCTTTTTGTTTTTTTTGTTTTTTTTTCAAGTCGCCTTCCTTGAATAGGCATTAAATTCACCATATTCACGCTAGAACACTTTTGTTAGTATCCACAGGGAAAAGGGGAAGAAAAGGGAAGAGAGGGAAGGAAAGGGGAAAGAAGAAAGGAAAGGGAAAGAGGGAAGAGAGTAAAAAAAAAAAAAAAAAAAAGCGGAGTTAATATATTTTGCTGTGGTTGTACATCACGTATTGAGGTTTCACTATTTCTCCCCCATAACGGGAGCCAATTTTTTTGTCACTTTGCATAGTATTTATCTATGTTATCAGTTGGTTTGTTTCATTATTCATGGAAAAATTTATAACGCACGTTAATAACACTTCACCCAAAATGCCTCCCAAACCTAGGGACAAAAAAAATACCAAAGGTGGCGACACGAGTATAGACACATCCTCAGAAGGGGTAGCTACAGTAATTGATACCCAGGTGCTGATCACTCAATTAACAGCAATTTTCTCCCCCCAGTTTGAGGGTATTAAAAGAGACCTGGGAGGTATTTCTACGGAATTATCTTTTCTTTCAACTAAAGTCAAACAGTTTTCACAGAGAATTGGGGATGCAGAAAATAGAATTTCTACAGTAGAAGATAAGTTGACAGCCCAAGAGGCTACTATTCAGGCCCAGGAAGTCAAACTTAATAGTATGCAGTCGCGCCTGGAGGAGCTTGAAGATCGCTCCAGGCGCAATAATATTAGGATTATAGGTTTACCCGAAGCACCAGAATTTGAAGACTTGGTTAAATTTACTTCCTCCACTCTCCCCCTTTTGCTATTGGGTTTCCACCGCAGCTTCTCCCCTTAGCAATCGAGAAAGCCCACAGAGTGGGTCCCAGAAGGGATTCTGCTGGTGCTCTGGGTAAATCTAGGATGTGTATTTTTAAGCTGTTGAAATTTCAGGATAAGCTTGAGTTTCTGAAGTTAGCTAAGAAAGCGGGTTCACTAGAATTTGGGAACAGCAAGATCTTGCTGTTCCAGGACTTCTCGGCGGAAACTTCCGCTCGTAGAAGACTCATGGCACCGTATTGTTCGCAGCTGATCTCTAAGGGGATTAAAGCCAGTCTATTTTACCCTTCTAAAATTATAGGGGAAAATAAGGGAGCCAAATTTATTTTTAACGAAGTTCTGGAGGTGAAAGATTTTCTGAGAACCTTAGAGTCCTAAAGTGAAATTCACGGTTAGGTCAGAGTTTTTTCCTCTTTTTGTTTTTCTCTTTTTGTGAGAGTTTTTGATCTTGGTTCATTTTGTGATTTTATTGGTTTGGTTTATTTTGTGATTTTTTTTGCTGTTTTTACTTCTGCATTGTGTATAATGAATATTTTGATAATGTATGAGAAAGATGCATATGTTAAAATGTGCCGTGTAAAAATGCCTGAAATTCTATTGTGTTTTTTTTTTTTTTTATATTTTTTCTCTCTTCTTTCCGCCTCCTTCCCGCCGTCCCTCCCCCTCCCCTCGGATGGTGCTGCCAGTTCTCCGTTTCAGGGTCCAGCCATGATAATGAGCAGGGAGAATAACAGCAATGGGCTGTAGAATTCTTTCATGGAATGTGGGGGGGATATCCTCTCCCGCCAAGCGCAAGTTGGTTATTAAAACATTAGCTGTAGAAAAGCCAGAGGTGGTGTTTCTGCAAGAGACTCATCTAGATGCAATAGAAGCGGCGAAGCTTAAAATGAGATGGGTCGGCGAGGTTTTGGCCTCATCTTCTCCTTCTAAAAAGTGAGGAGTTGCGGCTCTCTTTCATAAAGACTTGGATTATCAAGTTACGAAAGTCGAGTTTGATTCTTCAGCCCGGTTTATGTTGTTACAGGTAGTGATAAAATCGGTAAAATACGTATTTTGTAATATTTACGCCCCCAATAAATTCTCAGTAAAATTTTGGGACCGGATCCAAAACATAATCTACCCTTTTATAAAGGAGAACTTAATTATCTGTGGAGATTTTAATGCCACCCTGAGTCCGGAGCTAGATCGTTTTTCAAGAAAGAACGACGCTAATTATAAGTATCACGCCAACTACTTTAAAAAATTTTGCATCAAACTGACATTGACTGATATTTGGCGGCTGCAAAATCCTTTGGTTAAAGCTTATACATGCGAATCTAAGTCATTCAGGACATTCTCGCGGATAGATTTTTTTCTAATTGCGGAAGCACTGACAGTTTTTCAGCTTAAAACAGGAATCGGGGAATTTTTAGTTTCCGACCATTCTATAATATCTTTATCTATTCTTGATTCTCATGACGCTCGACCACTTTCACGGGTTTTCGGGTTCCCCCGTTTCTTATATGCCAACCCTAGTTTTTCTTCATGGATGAAGTCTACCTGGCATGAATATGTTTTGTTTAATTCGAACTTTAGTCACAAGGCAGAGGTGTATTGGGAGGCGGCCAAGGCTGTGATTCGTGGCAAAATAATAGCCTACTTGAGTTTGCGTACAAAAAAAATTAAGGAACAAGGGAGTTCCCTTGTTGTAAGATCCAGAGCCACCTATAGGGACTTTCAGTCAGATCCCTCCCCACTAAAATGGGCATTGTATCGTGAGGCTAGGAAGGAGAGGGAGATCCATTTAAAGCAGAAATCGCTGGAGGAAGATGCTAGAGTGAATCTCAAATTTAGGAGCTTTCATGGGTGTTCGGCGAAATATCTGTCCCGCTTGACCAAGATCAGAAAAAAAAGAAATTTTATCGCTGTTATAAAAAATGGCGAAGACAGGTTTTTTGAGCCGGTAGAGATCTCTCTGGAATTTTTTAAGTATTATCAAGAACTATATTCGGCGGTTTCAGCAGACCACATTAACCAAAAGTCTTTTTGGGAGTCCATAAGTATCCCTAAGATCCAAGAAGAGGAGTTGGCCGTGCTGAATCAGCCGATATCGCGGGAGGAGATTGGTACAGCTATTGATAATCTTAAGCTTAATAAGGCAGCTGGCCCTGATGGGCTTCCGGCCGAATTTTATAAATTACTCAAGGAAGAATTGCTGCCCTCGTTAGAGGCTCTATTTAATAACTATTATCTGTCTGAAAACGGGATCTCGGAAAATTTTGCTGCAGCCAATATATCACTCATTCCGAAAAAAAATAAAAATCCAGAGAACATGGCCTCTTATAGGCCAATATCAGTGCTCAATACTGACTACAAGCTTCTGGCTGGTATTATTGCTTGTAGATTGAATCTCTGCCTGCAGAATCTGATCCACCAGGATCAGACCGGATTTATGACCGCCAGAAACTCGTCGCGAAATATTCGAAGGGTTATTACGTTTTTGGACTATATGTCGAATTTGGAACCAGATTCTGGTAATGTTGGAATTCGCGATTCTGCAGTCTTAACCCTAGACGCAGTCAAGGCTTTTGACTCCATTGTTTGGGAGCACTTATTTTCCGCGTTGCAGAAATTTGGCTTCTCTGGCAATTTTATTCACTTTATTCATAAGATTTATTGCAAACCAATTTCGTTTCTTTTGGTGAATGGGATTCGCTCTCAAGGGGATCGTGCTACATCGGGGGACGAGGCAGGGGTGTCCATTATCTCCCCTTTTGTTTAATGTGGCTCTAGAACCCCTAGCGGTTAGATTTCGTGATGTATTGACAGGAATTTCATTGGGATCTCATCGTTTAAAAACCCTTCTCTATGCGGATGATATGCTGATTTTTGTAGACAAGCCCCTTCATTCGATTCCAATCATTCTCCAAATCCTCTCCCAATTTAGTTCTTTTTCAGGTTACTTGGTGAATTTAGAAAAGAGTGAACTCATGTATATGGGTAATAACTCATCTGGTTTGGTAAAATTTCCTTTTAAGGTTGTCAATACAATTAGTTATTTGGGACTCGAGTTACATAAGAACCCGAAAGTATGGTATGTCGCGAATTTCGTCCCCCTTTTGAAAAAAATTAAAATAGATCTGCAGTTATGGGCTTCTTTTCCGCTATCAATTTCAGCAAAGGTAAATCTAATAAAAACGATTGTTTTTCCGCGTCTTCTATATGTGCTACAGAATCTCCCTCTCTTTATTTCTTGTTCAGATATTAGGAAGTTATACAGTGATTTCTCAAAATTCATCTGGAAAGATAAGAGACCAAGGATTGCACTAACTAAACTTATGCAAAGGACAGACCGTGCTTGGTTGGCGCTGCCGGATATCAGGCTTTACAACACGGCGGCTCTGATGAAGTTCGCCGTGGATTGGTTGGCGGATACTAATAGGTTAGCAGTCAGTCAAGAGGAATCTTTTTATATTCGGCCTTTTGCCCTTTCTGCGCTGCTACATTGTAAGATAAGTCAGCTACCATCTAATATCAGTAAATTGATATCCTTTAAAAATGTTGTGATCGCGTGGCGGAAGTTTTGTACCTGTCTAGGTGTAGATCCCTCAGTGTCAGAATATTTACCTATTCAGGGAAACCCGAATTTTATCCCGGGTTTATATCAGAAGGTGTTCAAATCTTGGAGGGACAAGGGGCTGCGGTTTGCCAAGAAATTATTGGGGCCTGATAATCTGGTGCAGACTGCGGAGTCTCTGTTTCAAACTTATGATCTCTCCAGGTCTGATTTGTTCGCGTATTTCCAGATTCGTCATTTTATGTTTGAGCAAAATTGGGAGAATAGTATGTTAGCGGAATGGTCTGTCATCAAAATGCTAATTAAGAAATTCAGTTTGGGAAGTTCCTCGATCTCTTTAATATACGATATTATGCTTTCTAAACAATCTGATAAGCATCTGCATAGTATAAGTACCTGGTTGTTTCCGGCTATTAACGATATTACTGTAGAGAAGATCATCCAGAGTTGTAATATGGTCCAGAAATGCAGGGTTTCGGTGTCCTGGAAGGAATCGCATTGGAAGCTTCTGAATAATTTTTATCTACATCCGCTTAAATTACAAAAAATTTCTGATTCCGGATTAAATATTTGTCCCAGATGCTCAAATTCCAGGGCCGATCTATTCCATATGTTTTGGTTTTGTCCCAAAATTAACCAGTTATGGCATAAAGTGCTTCATTGGTTTAATTCGCTTTTCGGGGTAAAGGTTGTGCTTACTCTGCAAGATGTGGTTCTGCTTAGAACAGAAGTACATAGAAACTCGGCAGCTATGACCTACACATTGAATACGATTATTCTAGCAGTACGTCATCTTATCTTGCAGAATTGGAAAGCTAAGAGAGCTCCGAGCTTAGAGAGGTCTTGTAAAGAAATCCAAGGCCAAATTGTATTTGAGTCATATCACCTCTCGGAAGCTTCTGAGAAGAGAACTAAGGAGTTTTTTCAGGGATGGCTACCAATCATCTTGTCATATCCCCTCCAGATTCAAAAGCAGATCCTTGTCCCGGTCCGAAATACGGTCTGCTTTGCTGAATTAGTCGTAGCAGGGGTATTCCCAGTATCCTGGGTAAACGTGGTTGTATAATCTGGTAGCTGTCGGTTGCTCTGCTCGGGACGCACTGGCAGCGGTAAGGTATTGTGTTGCAGGGGGGATGGAGAGGGAGGGCGGCGGAGGTAGGGGGGCTTTTTCCTTTTTTTTTTTTTTTTTTTTTTTTTTTTCAAAGAATTATATTATTTGTAGGCAGGTAGCCGTTGAGAATTATTTAGGCCGAACAAAGATTGGAATCAGTATCTGTTAATTTTCATTAGGCTAATTCAGTATTTGTGTTGAGGTATATAGAGTTACCAGATTTGTAGCGAGGTGGAGCTGTGTCTCCAGACATGATTTACGAAATGTTGTTGTTTTTTTATTGTTTTCTCTATTTTCTCTTTTTTCTGTATGTGGTATTTTTTTTTATGTACTAAATAAATGAAAAAATATAATAAAAAAAAAAAAAAAAAAAAAAAAATGAATAAGAAATCAGTCTGTAGGCTAAAAACTTATAAAATAACTCCCAATATGTTAAAAACAGAAAGGAAAATTGAAATCTCCCCAGTGTTATGTTTGAGTGGATTTATTGAAAAGTATGTCTTGGACTGCAATGAATAAAATGTGGAATATTAACAGACCTCACTTAAATCAAAACCCACCAACGAAGTATAAACAAATGAACAGGTGAGTCAGATTACTATTACTCAATGAATTTAGTGTGATTTAAAGGGGCATTAACGTATTTTTATATATTCATCAGAAATGAATCACCGCATTGCAAAAGATCTGCATATAAAATTAATGTGTTAAAAACATGAAAAAATACCATCTGAATAGTAAAATTCACATTGTTTTGCAATCTAGGGACACTCTCCTTTAAAAGCCTATTGGATGTTTTTAATTGTATGCCCTTTGCTATGACCTATAAGGACAATATACATTAGATATTATACTGATAAAGCAATCACTGTGCAGCATGCAGGAGAATCATGGTTCTGAATTTCACTGAATGCATTCCAGCATCTATTGGAGGAGTGGAAAAACAACATTACAGGAAAAGCAGGCAAAAATAATATTGAAAAAGCAAAGTTTATTCAGTTGCATAGTTAAAAGCAGTGGTAAGAGTGGTATTTTGCATGACATTTCTTGTGTAAATTATGCTCCAATGAAATCCATACCGCAAGTATACAGCAGGCATCTGTGCACACATATTACAAGTTGAAAGTAAAGTTTTCAGGCTCAAACCATTGTGAAGTTACTAGAAAGCTAGCAGTTAACCTTTTACAAATGAAAAACACTAATACAGTGTTATTCAGTAGGAATATCAATTACAAGTGTTGTACAGTGTGAAAGGACAATAGCAATTTACAGGTGTGAAATTAACCTTTTCACTTCCAAATGAATAGCAAAACCTGTAAATGAGTCAAACATTTAAGATGGGGCATAATGGGTATACAATGCATGTGTGCATGATGTGTAATTTATATGAATTATACTGGAGAATAGAAAGGGATAGTCTAGTCAAAATTAAACTTTCATGATTCAGATAGAGCAGAAATTTTAAGCAACTTTCTATTTTACTCCTATTATCAATTTTTCTTTGTTCTCTTGGTATCTTTATTCGAAAAGGCAAGAATGCAAGCTTACGAACCGTTCCATTTTTGGTTCATCACCTATATAGCGCATGCTAATTGGTAGCTACATTTAGACACCAATCAGCAAGCGATACCCAGATGCTGAACCAAAAATGGGCCAGCTCCTAAGCTTACATTCTTGCTTTTTCAGAGAATGAAGAAAAATTGACAATAGGAGTAAATTAGAAAGTTACTTAAAATTGCATGCTCTATCTGAGTCATGAAAGGTTTAATTTTGATGAGACTATTCCTTTAATTATACGTTTTGTCTAACTTTTTTAATTGTAAAAAATGTGCTCTTTCATTTGGCGTGGTTTTAATCTAGAACCAAGATTCCCAGTACAGGATAATAATATCTAATATAAAAAATGGCCGCGGCTTTTACTGGTTTACAATAACGGGCTTTTAAACATTTCTCATACTGTAAAAGAGAACTGCTAGTTTCAAGCAAACACGGGCAGTGAGCCAATCAACAGTGGCCCTGCCAATCACTGACACTTCCTGCTTGGGACCAGCGAATAACTGCTGCTAACTGGCGGGACTGTACAGGGACAGTTTACCGAACGCCAATCACTGACACTTCCTGCTTGGGACCAGCGAATCACTGCTGCTATCAGGCAGAGCTTTACAGGGACCGTTTACCCACATATTTTCTCCCCTTTAATTTGTTCCCAGTGATCCATTTTACCTGCTGGAGTGTATTAAATTGTTTACAAGTAGCTCCTTTATCCTTATTTTGGCATTTGAAATAGCTGATTTAGCCTGTGATATCCCCACCTATACTAAAAGTTTCCGTACTTAAGTCTAGGCTATTGACAGGCTATATTAATCAACACAGCCAGCTGAAGAAACAACTTATAAAATCATAATTTTCCATTGTTCTCTCTGTATTGATCTATGGTTTACAGACAAATATAAGATAAGAAAGCAATTTCATATACACAAATAAACCTGAAAATAAATTTTCTCATACTATCTGCACTCTGCAGCTGGTATAACTAGTCATTAGAAATACATTAAGGGAAACACAATTTTACAGTATACTGTCCCTTTAACTCAAAGGGATTAAACATATAGGGCTAGATTACAAGAGAGGCGCAAAAGTTTTTGCTTAAAGTGAAAGTAAATCCTAGCGTTTTACAAACGCTAGGATTGACTTTTGGAACAAATAAAGGGCACTTTCATTCATGAAGTATAAGATACTTCATGTACAAAGCTCCTTTATTTGATTCACTCGATCGCCGTTTTTACCTTGTACAGCAGCCTACGGCTAAAAAATGTTTTGGCTAAGAGGTGACGTTTTTCACCTCTTAGCCAATAGCCGTGCGGTAAATCTGGCTTGGCGCCCATGGGAGCCGGATTTACCGTACGGTTATTGGCTAAGAGGTGAAAACGTCACCTCTTAGCCAAATTTTTTTTTAGCCGTAGGCTGCTGTAGCAGCTGAAAACGGTGATCGATTGAATCAAATAAAGGAACTTTCTACATGAAGTATCTTATACTTCATGAATGAAAGTCCTCTTCATTTGTTTCAATAGTAAATCCTACTTACTTTCACTTTAAGCAATATTATGTTTTCGCAATCCGTTTTAATTGCGCTTATAATTCTTACCGCAATTTCAGAGCTGTGGTTAAAGGGACACTACACCCAAATTTTTCTTTCATGATTCAGATAGAACAAACAATTTTTAATCAACTTTCTAATTTAATTCTATTATCTAATTTGCTTCATTCTCTTGATATCCTTTGCTGAAAAGCATATCTAAATATGTTCAGTAGCTGCTGATTGGTGGCTGCACAAAGATGCCTCATGTGATTGGCTCACCCATGTGTATTACTATTTCTTCAACAAGGTATATCTTAAGAATTGAGCAAATTAGATAATAGAAGTAAATTGGAAAGTTGTTTAAAATTGTATTCTCTATCTGAATCATGAAATAAAAATTTGAAGTTGAATGTCCCTTTAACTAGCCTGTACCCCACTCAGAGTGTAATTTCTTCTGCTGGCTGTGTTTACTAAGGCTATTCAATAGCCTAAAGTCCAGTATAAAAACTTTTACTATAGGTGGGGATACCACAGGCTAAATCAGCTATTTCAAATGCCAAAATAGGGTTAAAGGAGCTACTTGTAAATAATTTAATAAACGCGAGCAGGTAAAATGGATCATTGGGAACAATTTAAAGGGGAGAACATTTTTGGGTGAACTGTCCCTTTAACATAGAGATACATACATTATACATCGCTAAATATATATTTGGATATATATATATATATATATGTGTGTGTGTTTAACTGTGTATTTACTGTAAATAGTTCACATTCCAATGTTCTGCACATAGCTGAATATATTCTATGTATTTTAAAATAGATATTCCTATATATATCTGTATACAGTATATCTATACCTATATATTATCATCTATATATATAGGTATAAATATATATTTGTTTAAAAAACCCATCAGTGATATGTAGAAATATTTAATTATGAATAAATCAAACATATTCCGTTATATTAAGAACATTGGAATATGAAATATTTATATTTTCATGTTGGGTTAGCGCAATTGCAAAAATGCTATCGTGTTTGCGCGATAGTCGGTTGTTAGTCCCCCCCCCCTTTTTTTCTCCATTGATGATGGGAAAACGTGAACGTGCACGCAATAGTTGATGTTCAGATTTTTGCGCTAGCTTTTTTTTAACTTGTAATACAAGCTCAACCTGACTAGCGCAAAGAATTTAACTCTAGCAGAGTTGTCTTGATTGCAAAAACACATTTTATCGCGCCACTTTAATCAAGCCCATAGACTTGCAGTATCAGCAGTGGTAAAATTATATGCTCTAAAAATTTATAGCATTTACATGAAATATCCCTTTAATTTTTGGCCTGTGCTGGACAATGAATTTATTCAGATTATTTCAATCTTGTACTAACTGTTATTGGAAAGTCAGGATGCAATAAAGGCGCCAGTTATTACTGCTACACACAGAGTCACAGCTCCTAGCCAAAAGGAAAAAAGCAGAGCATATGTTTTTCATATGGGAAGGGCCCACTACAAGATTTATGAAGGGTTTTTGGATCTAAAGTGTTTAATTTTTGCTTTTAATTATAGAGAGTCTGCAGTTAATTACATCATTTATAGTTTTCTGGGATAATCCTTGTTGACACCAAGCAGATCTTTAATATGACTAGGGGGTGGGGGGAAATGTGTTGTATGCCTGTCATGTCTGGTGAAGTCATGTAAGGCTTGTACCTTTAAATAAATCCTAACAGGAGATGCTAAACATTTCATCAGTCTCAAAATAATGTTAAATAAACTATTTTGTTTTAGATTGAGGAAGAGTAGTTCCAGTTTCATAAAGGGAATTTAAAGTATATTTTTTAGATTTGCATAGTATATAACAAAAATTAAGCACTGCATTTCAAAAGCATTTTAAAAATTAACAAGTTTTGCAGTCCATTGGCATATCCCTTGAAAAACCTATTGAGTGTTGTTACTCTTTCTCCTGTGTTGTGGCCAACTGGGATTACATACAAGTAAATAACTGGACTGATAAAGCAATCTCTGTTGCAGTGTCATAATTCTGGAGTCACAGGATGAAATACAGGGGAAATGTAATAAAAACAAATATATTTAGAGTTTAACCCCTTAAGGACCAAGGACGTACGCCACACGTCCTCAAAAAAAATACAGTTAATGACCGAGGACGTGTGGCGTACGTCCTTGGTCTGGAAAGCAGCTGGAAGCGATCCTACTCGCTTCCAGCTGCTTTTCGGTTATTGCAGTGATGCCTCGATATGGAGGCATCCTGCAATAACCCCCCTTGGCCATCCGATGCAGAGAGAGCCACTCTGTGGCCCTCTCTGCACCGGACATCGGTGGCCGGTATCGTTGGTGGGTTGGAGCAAGTCTGGGAGGCGGGTGGGCGGCCATCGGTGTGCCGGATGAAGTGGAGGGGGCGGGATCAGGGGCGGGATAGGCGGTAGCGCGCACTGGAGCGCGCACGTGCACGGGGGGCAGCGGGCGGGCGCGTGGACGGGGCGGGAGCGGGAGGGAACCGCTACACTGCAGAAAAATAAATGGTAATAAAAGAAAAAAAACACATTTAAATAAATAAATAAACAATCTAAGGTATCTGGAAGGGGTGGGGGGTTGGTCAGGGGGGGGGAAAGCTACACTACAGAAAAGGGCAAGTAAATTAAAAAAACAAACACTTTTTTTTACTAAACTGGGTACTGGCAGACAGCTGCCAGTACCCAAGATGGCGCCCATTAAGGCAGAGGGGGAGGGTTAGAGATCTGTTTGGTGGGGGATCAGTGAGGTTGGGGGCTAAGGGGGGATCCTACACAGTAGCATATGTAAATATGCTAAGAAAAAAACAAAAAAAACCCCAAATATAGCTTTTATTTTAGTACTGGCAGAGTGTCTGCCAGTACTTAAGATGGCGGGGACAATTGTGGGGTGGGGGAGGGAAGAGAGCTGTTTGGGAGGGATCAGGGGGTCTGATGTTTCAGGTGGGAGGCTGAGCTCTACACTAAAGCTAAAATTAACCCTACAAGCTACATAATTAACCCCATCACTGCTAGCCATAATACACGTGTGATGCGCAGCAGCATTTGGCGGCCTTCTAATTACCAAAAAGCAATGCCAAAGCCATATATGTCTGCTATTTCTGAACAAAGGGGATCCCAGAGAAGCATTTACAACCATTTGTGCCATAATTGCACAAGCTGTTTGTAAATGATTTCAGTGAAAAACCTACAATTGTGAAAAATGTAACGTTTTTTTTAATTTGATCGCATTTGGCGGTGAAATGGTGGCATGAAATATACCAAAATTGGCCTAGATCAATACTTGGGGTTGTGTACTACACTACACTAAAGCTAAAATTACCTCTAAAAGTTCCCTACATGCTCCCTAATTAACCCCTTCACTACTGGACATAATACATGTGTAGTGCGCAGTGGCATTTAGCAGCCTTCTAATTGCTAAAAAGCAATGCCAAAGCCATATATGTCTGCTATTTCTGAACAAAGGGGATCCCAGAGAAGAATTTACAACCATTTAAGCCATAATTGCACAAGCTGTTTGTAAATAATTTCAGTGAGAAACCAAAAGTTTGTGAAAAAATTAGTGAAAAAGTGAACGATTTTTTGTATTTAATCGCATTTGGCGGCGAAATGATGGCATGAAATATACCAAAATGGGCCTAGATCAATACTTTGGGATGTCTACTAAAAAAAAATATATACATGTCAATGGATATTCAGAGATTCCTGAAAGATATTAGTGTTCTAATGTAACTAGCGCTAATTTTGAAAAATAATCGTTTGGAAATAGCAAAGTGCTACTTGTACTTATTCCCCTATAACTTGCAAAAAAAGCAAAGAAGATGTAAACATTTGGTATTTCTAAACTCAGGACAAAATTTAGAAACTATTTAGCATGGGTGTTTTTTGGTGGTTGTAGATGTGTAACAGATTTTGGGGGTCAAAGTTAGAAAAAGTGTGGTTTTTTTCCATTTTTTCCTCATATTTTATAATTTTTTTTATAGTAAATTATAAGATATGATGAAAATAATGGTATCTTTAGAAAGTCCATTTAATTGCGAGAAAAACGGTATATAATATATGTGGGTACAGTAAATGAGTAAGAGGAAAATTACAGCTAAACACAAAACACAGCAGAAATGTAAAAATAGCCTTGGTCCCAAACGGACAGAAAATGGAAAAGTGCTGTGGTCATTAAGGGGTTAAAAGAATATGAAATCAATTTTTTTTCTTTCATGATTCAGATAGAGAATGCAATTTTAAACAACTTTCTAATTTAATTCTATTATCAAATTTTCTTTGTTCTTTTGGTATCTTTTGCTGAAAAGCAGGGATTTAAGCTCAGAAACCTGCCGATGTCTGAAGCACTATATAACAGCAGTTTTGCAAGAGTTTTACACTAGGTGGCAGCACTATTTCCTGCCATCTAGTGCACTACACACCTACCTAGGTGTTATCTCTTCAACACAGAATATCAACAAAGCAAATTTGACAATAGAAGTAAATTGGAAACTTTTGTTGTGTGCGCTGTCTCATATCTCTTTAACTGAAGGATAGCAGACAACATTAAAAATTAAAGGGCTAGTTTATGAGTGGATCGCAAAATTACACTTACACAAGCGCAATATTTGTGCTCCACTCGTAATACCAGTGTACACAATTGTGCGCTGGTATTTGAACTGAGGCGCAATGCGATCACGACCTAGAGGAGCAGCCATTAACATTAAGATCTCAAGCACAATAGTCCGAAGTCTTTCTATTTGGGGATCTGTGTCACTCCTTCCTAATTATCACCAGCGCTCCTCACTAGATAGTTGAAGATGAGATTTTGCTCGCTGTGACAAGTTTGTAGTCCAATGAGAGACCCGATTACACTAATAGTAAAAGATTTACTTGGTAAGCCTGCTGAGTTATATGTTGTACGCAACATGCGGCTTCCTAAAGGCACAACCTTTCTCATGTATAGGAGTGTGAGTCCCCGAAGTCCTCCCTCTCGGACCCAATAAATGCGCATGGGATGACTCCTGGTGGCCCACAGCCCTCGGTCACCCTCCATCCCCAACCGACCACGCACAAAATCTAGGCTTCATCCTGGACTCATCACTCTCCATGAACCGACAAATCAATGCCATCACCTCAACATGCTTCCACATCCTCCACCTGCTACGAAAAATCTTCAAGTGGATCCCTACCGAAACCAGGAAAACAGTCACCCACGCCCTTGTCAACAGCCGGTTGGACTTCAGCAACGCACTCTATGCCGGCTCCACAATCAAACTCCAAAAGAGACTCCAAAGTATCCAGAACGCCTCAGCCAGACTCATCCTCGACATCCCTCTCCAATGCCACATCACCGAACACCTAGGGAACCTTCACTGGCTCCCCATCAACAAAAGAATCCCCTTCAAGCTCCTTACCCACGCGTTCAAGGCCCTACACAACATCGGACCCGAATACATAAACCACCTCGTAAATTTCAACACCCCGCCAGACAACTACGATCGGCCGACCAAGCACTCACAGTCATCCCCCGCATCAGCAAATCCACAGCGCGCGGAAGATCCTTCTCCCACATAAAAAAACAAACAAAAACATGGCTCTTCGACTGAACGCCCATCCCCACCCCTCCTATCTGCTTTCCCTTAGCGCCTTGAGACCCTCACGGGTGATTAGTTTGCGCTCTATAAGTACCCGATAGATAGATAGATAGTGTTGTGTCTATGTATATGCACTGTGTCTTTAACTTATATTTCAAAAAACATATATTATAATTCAACACAGCAGAGAACCTAGCACAGCGAAGTGGGTAAGTCACATAGCAATGGGCAGCAAAATTTAAATATATATGTAAATAGGCATATATACATATTTTTAGTAATAACACAGTCCCCATAGACCGCAATGTACAGGCACACTTTAACCCCTTCGTACATTTTTTTTTATTATAAAGGAACTGAGGACTTTATTTTGGGGGCAAATGGGGGACATTTTTTAAATTAACCAGAGGCCTGACCTTTGGTAAATTCACTGAGCGCAAAGTGCTACTGCCATCTCATGGTAGAATTAACCAGCTACTTGTAATGACTGAATATTTAATGTGCTCCTGTAAATGGGCAAATTTGCCCGTTTACGGGCGCACAGTAAATTAGCACTCCACTTGTAATCTGGCCCTTTATAAGCACAGTACTGAGGTTATTCCCCGTCTCCCTCTAGGTGCCGCTATATTGAAATGTAACTTTCACTGCATCTCGTTGCTGCTGTGTTTGCACTCTGCTGTGTCTGCAACTCTCTTTCAAATACCTGGAGAGAACCTAGGTTCTAAAATGGCTGCACTCATAATTAAAAGGAGGTGCATGAAATGTATTTTGGGCTAGATTACAAGTGCAGAGCTAATTTATGGCGAGCCCACAAACGTCAAATTTGCCCGTTTACGGGCACGCTATAACCAACAAATGCAAAGAAAATTAACTAGCGATCAGATCTCAGGTTAATTTTCCAAAAGTGCCCGAAATGCCAACAAAATAAAGGGTCTTCTAGTTTTTTTTAAAAAAAAACTACTGCACTAGGCAGTTTTTAGGGGTTAAAAGTGGCGGGTGCTGCACTGAAAAGTGACCGGCACTAAAAAGGTAAAAGGTAGATATATGTATATGCTTATACACAAATATATTTATGTGCTAATATGTTTATATACACAATACATATTAACACATATGTATATAATCGTACACATATATATTTATATTTGCTGCCCATCGCTGCACGTCTTACCCCCTTCACAGCACAAGTTTTCATTACGTGTCTGACGGCATGAGAAAGAGGATCCCATTGGAGCCTATGGAAGCAATGCTTTCATGCAATGCGAATGCAAGGTTCGATTTGCATTGCGCCTAACTCGTAAAAACAGCACACTGGTATTACTCAATGGAGCGCAAATATCACCTAGGTGTCGATTTATCATTTGTCTGGCGGACATGATCCGCTGTAGCGATCATGTCCGCCAGACATCGATAAATGTACGCTGTCTGCATTTATCATTGCACAAGCAGTTCTGGTGGACTGCTTGTGCAATGCCGCCCCCTGCAGATATGCGCTAGCAGGGGGTGTCAATCAACCCTATCAGAGGCGGTGGACAAGTTTACGAGCAGCGGTCTTAAGAACGCTGCTTCTTAACTCCTGTTTCCGGAAAGCCTGAAGGCTCGCACGGAACAGGGGTATCTGGCCCAATTCGGGCCATGATAAATCAGCCCCCTAGTGTCTAATGTCACTTTAATGGGAAATTCAATGTAATTACAATACAAAAACTATGATATTTAATGCAGCAATGCTTCATTTTAAAGGGACAGTAAAGTAAAATTTAAATGCTTATAATTCAGATTATGCATGCAATTTTAAACAACTTTCCATTTTACTTATTTTATCCATTTTACTTAGTTCTTTTGGTATGCTTTGTTAAAGAGTAATCCTAGGTGAGTTCAGGAGCGTGCACTAAGCCATCTGGCAACATTGTTTGCAAAAGTCTTTTTTTCAATCAGGTGACTTTTCTACATTTTAGCCAATAGCTATGATAGCATACGGCACAGTGCCATAAGGCTAACACAGCTATTGGCTAAGAGTTACCTCATTGGAAAAAAGTCTCTAAGGTAAGCAGTGGTGAAAAAAAGGTACCACATGAATGAAGGTCAACTTTATTTTTAGTGCTGTTAAATCTTAGTGTTTTTGAAACGCTAAAATTTACCATAACTTTAACCAACCTAATTTTAATCTGTAAGACAGTCAGGAAATTAGAAAATGTTTGGGTTATTATGATACTCCACTATTTTGATTGTTTTTTTTATTTATTTATTTTTAAAATATTATTTAGTGGTCCCTTTATCACCCACATTTGTCGTTATAGGCTGCGTATAGGTAAATATAAAGACACCGAACTAGTAGTATATTAGAAAGAGTTTTAAAACATCAGAGATTTCAAAATTGCAGTGATATCACTAATACTGTGAGTCATCTCTCTATGAATGTTCATGCAAAAACCACCGGGTTTTCCAGTTATGCAGATTTAACAAAGTAGCAAAATAATAGTTAAGACATCTCTGTACAGATTTTATCATATATGGGCTAGATTACAAGTGGCTTGACTGCGCTATCATTAAATTTGATATTACAAGTTCATGATAAAGTGTGTTAACCAGAAAAGCAGCTTTTACTTTCAATGGATAGCGCTACTGCTCTAATTAGTGTTGGAATTAAAAATTTAAAAGTTATAGTTTGAACTTGAATAAAACCGGAACTGCTCTAGATTATTTAGCATGACTTGAGACCTAAAGTAAACTGTAACGATTAAAAAAACTCATAAAAAAACATTAAAATAAAGTATTACATTTTTAAATAAAAATATATAATTTTAATATTGATAAATATGTTTTAAAAGGGTTTTAAAAGGGTTAAATAGAGATATGGGGGGGTAGTTATCAAGCCGTCTACTTTACCTGCCTTCGCCGGTTCAATACGCCCGCCTAAGCTCGCCTACCATCGCTGCCGCGGACCTGCAAAATTTCGCCTAAGTTATCAAAAAAACTGTCAAAAAGCTGCGCACCAAGTACGGGGCGATGAGCAGCGGATTGTGAGAGTTATTATTCATCCGATCTCGCTGCTCTTCGGCTTTTTGACAGCTTTATTGCTAGCCTGTCACTAAGCACCCACACTAACTACACTGTTCTACCCCTATACCAGCGCCCCCGGAGCCCCCCACAACTCAATAAAGTTATTAACCCCTAAACCGCCGCCCTAGACCCCGCCGCAACTATAATAAATGTATTAACCCCTAAACCGCCGCTCCCGGACACCGCCGCCACCTACATTATACCTAGTAACCCCTATCCTGCCCCCCCTATACCGCCGCCCTCTATAATAAAGTTATTAACCCCTATCCTGCGGATCCCGGACCTCGCCGCAACTAAATAAATAGTTTAACCCCTAAATCGCCGCTCCCGGACCCCGCCGCAACCTATATTAAACTTATTAACCCCTAATCTAACCCCCCTACACCGTCGCCACCTATAATAAATTTATTAACCCCTATCCTGCCCCCCACTACACCGCCGCCACTGTAATAAAATTACACTAACCCTAACACCCCCCTAACTTAAATATTAATTAAATAAATCTAAATAATATTTCTCTTATTAACTAAGTTAATCCTATTTAAAAATAAATACATACCTGTAAAATAAACCCTAATATAGCTACAATATAAATAATAATTATATTGTAGCTATTTTAGGATTTATTTTTATTTTACAGGTAACTTTCAATTTATTTTAACTAGGTACAATAGCTATTAAATAGTTATTAACTATTTAATAGCTACCTAGTTAAAATAAAGAGAAATTTACCTGTAAAATAAAAACTAACCTAAGTTACAATTACACCTAACACTACACTATACTTTAATAAATTATTCCTATTTAAAACTAAATACTTACCTGTAAAATAAACCCTAAGATAGCTACAATATAAATAATAATAATATTGTAGCTATTTTAGGATTTATATTTATTTTACAGGTAACTTTGTATTTATTTTAGCTAGTTAGAATAGTTATTAAATAGTTATTAACTATTTAATAACTACCTAGCTAAAGGAAATACAAAATTACCTGTAAAATAAATCCTAACCTAACCTGATCGGAACAGCCAATAGAATGCAAGCTCAATCTGATTGGCTGATTGGATCAGCCAATCGGATTGAACTTCAATCTGATTGGCTGATTCAATCAGCCAATCAGATTTTTCCTACCTTTATTCCGATTGGCTGATAGAATCCTATCAGCCAATCGGAATTTAAGGGACGCCATCTTGGACGACATCCCTTAAAGGAATATCCATTCGTCGTTAGTCATCGGGAAGAAGAGGATGGCTCCGCGTCGGCTCGTCTGAAGATGGCTCCGCTCCGGATGGATGAAGATTGAAGACGCCGCCTGGATGAAGACTTCTATAGGATGGAAGACTTATTCAGCGTCGCCTGGATGATGACTTCTGCCGCTCCAGATCTCCTCTTCGGTTCCATCGATGGTCGGCTGGCTAAAGACGACTCAAGGTAGGATGATCTTCAGGGGGGTAGTGTTAGTTTTTTTTAAGGGGGGTTTGGGTTAGATTAGGGGTATGTGGGTGGTGGGTTTTAATGTTGGGGGGGTTGTATTTTTCTTTTACAGGCAAAAGAGCAGAATTCTTTGGGGCATGCCCTGCAAAAGGCCCTTTTAAGGGCTGATAAGGTAAAAGAGCTTTGAACTTTTTAATTTAGAATAGGGTAGGGCATTTTTTTATTTTGGGGGGCTTTTTTATTTCATTAGGGGGCTTAGATTAGGTGTAAGTAGCTTAAAATTGTTTAAATAAAAGAGAGAGAGAAGCGCTCAACCTGGAAATGAACAATAGCATAATAGCTTGTTCTATGGCTAGTTACCACCCAAGAAGCAGCCTCTTTTTGCTCAACATGTGCCTTTCACAGAGAAAAACTTTCCTGAAGCATATCAGTCTGATCCTGACTTCACAGTACAGTCCAGCCCCGAAATACCAGGCAATTCTTCTCTGAATGAGAGAAACAGCAAAACCCCAGACGTACGTTTCGGCCTATTGTGGGCCTCGTCAGTGAGGTGCAGCCATATCCCTCTAGGCACACTGAGCAACGGGTCCACGTCTGGATTCCCGCATCACACTTAGGGAGACTTCCCAAAATGTCATAATTTGCATAAATAAAAAGAGAGAAGCGCTCAACCTGGAAACGAACAATAGCATAATAGCTTGTTCTATGGCTAGTTACCACCCAAGAAGCAGCCTCTTTTTGCTCAACATGTGCCTTTCACAGAGAAAAACTTTCCTGAAGCATATCAGTCTGATCCTGACTTCACAGTACAGTCCAGCCCCGAAATACCAGGCAATTCTTCTCTGAACGAGAGAAACAGCAAAACCCCAGACGTACGTTTCGGCCTATTGTGGGCCTCGTCAGTGAGGTGCAGCCATATCCCTCTAGGCACACTGAGCAACGGGTCCACGTCTGGATTCCCGCATCACACTTAGGGAGACTTCCCAAAATGTCATAATTTGCATAAATAAAAAGAGAGAAGCGCTCAACCTGGAAACGAACAATAGCATAATAGTTTGTTCTATGGCTAGTTACCACCCAAGAAGCAGCCTCTTTTTGCTTAACATGTGCCTTTCACAGAGAAAAACTTTCCTGAAGCATATCAGTCTGATCCTGACTTCACAGTACAGTCCAGACCCGAAATACCAGGCAATTCTTCTCTGAACGAGAGAAACAGCAAAACCCCTGACGTACGTTTCGGCCTATTGTGGGCCTCGTCCGTGAGGTGCAGCCATATCCCTCTAGGAACACTGAGCAACGGGTCCACGTCTGGATTCCCGCATCACACTTAGGGAGACTTCCCAAAATGTCATAATTTGCATAAATAAAAAGAGAGAAGCGCTCAACCTGGAAACGAACAATAGCATAATAGCTTGTTCTATGGCTAGTTACCACCCATGAAGCAGCCTCTTTTTGCTCAACATGTGCCTTTCGCAGATAAAAACTTTCCTGAAGCATATCAGTCTGATCCTGACTTCACAGTACAGTCCAGCCCCGAAATACCAGGCAATTCTTCTCTGAATGAGAGAAACAGCAAAACCCCAGACGTACGTTTCGGCCTATTGTGGGCCTCGTCAGTGAGGTGCAGCCATATCCCTCTAGGCACACTGAGCAATGGGTCCACGTCTGGATTTCCGCATCACACTTAGGGAGACTTCCCAAAATGTCATAATTTGCATAAATAAAAAGAGAGAAGCGCTCAACCTTGAAACGAACAATAGCATAATAGCTTGTTCTATGGCTAGTTACCACCCAAGAAGCAGCCTCTTTTTGCTCAACATGTGCCTTTCACAGAGAAAAACTTTCCTGAAGCATATCAGTCTGATCCTGACTTCACAGTACAGTCCAGCCCCGAAATACCAGGCAATTCTTCTCTGAACGAGAGAAACAGCAAAACCCCAGACGTACGTTTCGGCCTATTGTGGGCCTAGTCAGTGAGGTGCAGCCATATCCCTCTAGGCACACTGAGCAACGGGTCCATGTCTGGATTCCCGCATCACACTTAGGGAGACTTCCCAAAATGTCATAATTTGCATAAATAAAAAGAGAGAAGCGCTCAACCTGGAAACGAACAATAGCATAATAGCTTGTTCTATGGCTAGTTACCACCCAAGAAGCAGCCTCTTTTTGCTCAACATGGGCCTTTCACAGAGAAAAACTTTCCTGAAGCATATCAGTCTGATCCTGACTTCACAGTACAGTCCAGCCCCGAAATACCAGGCAATTCTTCTCTGAACGAGAGAAACAGCAAAACCCCAGACGTACGTTTCGGCCTATTGTGGGCCTCGTCAGTGAGGTGCAGCCATATCCCTCTAGGCACACTGAGCAACGGGTCCACATCTGGATTCCCGCATCACACTTAGGGAGACTTCCCAAAATGTCATAATTTGCATAAATAAAAAGAGAGAAGCGCTCAACCTGGAAACGAACAATAGCATAATAGCTTGTTCTATGGCTAGTTACCACCCAAGAAGCAGCCTCTTTTTGCTCAACATGTGCCTTTCACAGAGAAAAACTTTCCTGAAGCATATCAGTCTGATCCTGACTTCACAGTACAGTCCAGCCCCGAAATACCAGGCAATTCTTCTCTGAATGAGAGAAACAGCAAAACCCCAGACATACGTTTCGGCCTATTGTGGGCCTCGTCAGTGAGGTGCAGCCATATCCCTCTAGGCACACTGAGCAATGGGTCCACGTCTGGATTTCCGCATCACACTTAGGGAGACTTCCCAAAATGTCATAATTTGCATAAATAAAAAGAGAGAAGCGCTCAACCTGGAAACGAACAATAGCATAATAGCTTGTTCTATGGCTAGTTACCACCCAAGAAGCAGCCTCTTTTTGCTCAACATGTGCCTTTCACAGAGAAAAACTTTCCTGAAGCATATCAGTCTGATCCTGACTTCACAGTACAGTCCAGCCCCGAAATACAAGGCAATTCTTCTCTGAACGAGAGAAACAGCAAAACCCCAGACGTACGTTTCGGCCTATTGTGGGCCTCGTCAGTGAGGTGCAGCCATATCCCTCTAGGCACACTGAGCAACGGGTCCATGTCTGGATTCCCGCATCACACTTAGGGATACTTCCCAAAATGTCATAATTTGCATAAATAAAAAGAGAGAAGCGCTCAACCTGGAAACGAACAATAGCATAATAGCTTGTTCTATGGCTAGTTACCACCCAAGAAGCAGCCTCTTTTTGCTCAACATGTGCCTTTCACAGAGAAAAACTTTCCTGAAGCATATCAGTCTGATCATGACTTCACAGTACAGTCCTGCCCCGAAATACCAGGCAATTCTTCTCTGAACGAGAGAAACAGCAAAACCCCAGACGTACGTTTCGGCCTATTGTGGGCCTCGTCAGTAAGGTGCAGCCATATCCCTCTAGGCACACTGAGCAACGGGTCCACGTCTGGATTCCCGCATCACACTTAGGGAGACTTCCCAAAATGTCATAATTTGCATAAATAAAAAGAGAGAAGCGCTCAACCTGGAAACGAACAATAGCATAATAGCTTGTTCTATGGCTAGTTACCACCCAAGAAGCAGCCTCTTTTTGCTCAACATGCGCCTTTCACAGAGAAAAACTTTCCTGAAGCATATCAGTCTGATCCTGACTTCACAGTACAGTCCAGCCCCGAAATACCAGGCAATTCTTCTCTGAACGAGAGAAACAGTACGTCTGGGGTTTTGCTGTTTCTCTCGTTCAGAGAGGGATTGCCTGGTATTTCGGGGCTGGACTGTACTGTGAAGTCAGGATCAGACTGATATGCTTAAGGAAAGTTCTTCTCTGTGAAAGGCACATGTTGAGCAAAAAGAGGCTGCTTCTTGGGTGGTAACTAGCCATAGAGCAAGCTATTATGTTATTGTTCGTTCCCAGGTTGAGCGTTTCTCTCTTTTTATTTATGCAAATTATGACATTTTGGGAAGTCTCCCTAAGTGTGATGCGGGAATCCAGACTTGGACCCATTGCTCAGTGTGCCTAGAGGGATATGGCTGCACCTCACTGACGAGGCCCACAATAGGCTGAAACGTACGTCTGGGGTTTTGCTGTTTCTCTCGTTCAGAGAGGCATTGCCTGGTATTTCGGGGCTGGACTGTACTGTGAAGTCAGGATCAGACTGATATGCTTAAGGAAAGTTCTTCTCTGTGAAAGGCACATGTTGAGCAAAAAGAGGCTGCTTCTTGGGTGGTAACTAGCCATAGAGCAAGCTATTATGTTATTGTTCGTTCCCAGGTTGAGCGCTTCTCTCTTTTTATTTATGCAAATTATGACATTTTGGGAAGTCTCCCTAAGTGTGATGCGGGAATCCAGACGTGGACCCGTTGCTCAGTGTGCCTAGAGGGATATGGCTGCACCTCACTGACGAGGCCCACAATAGGCCGAAACGTACGTCTGGGGTTTTGCTGTTTCTCTCGTTCAGAGAGGGATTGCCTGGTATTTCGGGGCTGGACTGTACTGTGAAGTCAGGATCAGACTGATATGCTTAAGGAAAGTTCTTCTCTGTGAAAGGCACATGTTGAACAAAAAGAGGCTGCTTCTTGGGTGGTAACTAGCCATAGAGCAAGCTATTATGTTATTGTTCGTTCCCAGGTTGAGCGCTTTTTATTTTAGCTTAAAATTGTTGTCATATTTTTTAAATGTTTGTAACTTATTTTTTTATTTTTTGTAACTTAGCTTTTTTTATTTTTTGTACTTTAGTTAGTTTATTTAATTGTATTTAATTGTAGTTATTTGTAACTAATTTATTTAATTTATTTAATGATAGTGTAGTGTTAGGTTTAATTGTAACTTAGGTTAGGATTTATTTTACAGGTAATTTTGTATTTCTTTTAGCTAGGTAGTTATTAAATAGTTAACTATTTAATAACTATTCTAACTAGCTAAAATAAATACAAAGTTACCTGTAAAATAAATATAAATCCTAAAATATCTACAATATAATTATTATATATATTGTAGCTATCTTAGGGTTTATTTTACAGGTAAGTATTTAGTTTTAAATAGGAATAATTTATTAAAGTATAGTGTAGTGTTAGGTGTAATTGTAACTTAGGTTAGTTTTTATTTTACAGGTAAATTTCTCTTTATTTTAACTAGGTAGCTATTAAATAGTTAATAACTATTTAATAGCTATTGTACCTAGTTAAAATAAATTGAAAGTTACCTGTAAAATAAAAATAAATCCTAAAATAGCTACAATATAATTATTATTTATATTGTAGCTATCTTAGGGTTTATTTTACAGGTATGTATTTATTTTTAAATAGGATTAACTTAGTTAATAAGATAAATATTATTTAGATTTATTTAATTAATATTTAAGTTAGGGGGTGTTAGGGTTAGTGTTAGACTTAGGTTTAGGGGTTAATAATTTTATTACAGTGGCGGCGGTGTAGTGGGGGGCAGGATAGGGGTTAATAAATTTATTATAGGTGGCGACGGTGTAGGGGGGG
This sequence comes from Bombina bombina, assembly GCF_027579735.1. Classification (NCBI taxonomy): domain Eukaryota; kingdom Metazoa; phylum Chordata; class Amphibia; order Anura; family Bombinatoridae; genus Bombina; species Bombina bombina. The sequence continues at coordinate 66,146,910 of NC_069509.1, forward strand.
CAGATTAGGGGTTAATAAGTTTAATATAGGTTGCGGCGGGGTCCGGGAGCGGCGGTTTAGGGGTTAAACTATTTATTTAGTTGCGGCGAGGTCCGGGATCCGCAGGATAGGGGTTAATAACTTTATTATAGGTGGCGACGGTATAGGGGGGGCAGGATAGGGGTTAATAGGTATCATGTAGGTGGCGGCGGGGTCTGAGAGCGGCGGTTTCGGGGTCAATACATATTTTATAGTTGCGGCGGGGACCGGGAGTGGCGGTTTAGGGGTTAACATATTTATTATAGCTTGCGGTGGGCTCCGGGAGCGGCGGTTTAGGGGGTAATAACTTTATTTAGTTGCGGCGGTTTAGGGGGGGACAGATTAGGGGTGTTTAGACTCGGGGTACATGTTAGGGTGTTAGGTATAGAGAGCTCCCATAGGAATCAATGGGATGTCTGGCAGCAGCGAACATGAACTTTTGCTATGGTCAGACTCCCATTGATTCCTATGGGATCCGCCGCCTCCAGGGCGGCGGTTTGAAAACCAGGTACGCTGGGCCGGAAAAGTGCTGAGCGTACCTGCTAGTTTTTTGATAACTAGCAAAAGTAGTCAGATAGTGCCGCACTTGTGTGCAGAACATCTGGAGTGACGTAAGAATCGATCTGTGTTGGACTGAGTCCGGCGGATCGAAGCTTACGTCACAAAATTCTACTTTTGCCGGTATCTAGGGCTTGATAACTAAGGCGAATCAGCCTCGCCACAAATACGCTGCAGAATTCCAGCGTATTTGAGGTTGACGGCTTGATAACTACCCCCCATGGTATGGTATATGGCAAGGTGTTTGACTAGAAAGGGCCCCAATATATATATAGATATGTCTAATTATGTGTGTATTTATATACATATATATATATATATATGAATATATATAATGTGTGTGTGTGTATTAGCGTATACATGTGTATTTATGTGTTTATATGTGTACATATGTATGTGCACACATACGTACATACATATAAGCACATAAATACACATGTATACACTTAAATACACATTTATATAGACTTTTGAGCCCATTCCAGTCAAATACCTTGAAACATGCAATAAAATGTTTATTAATTTTTAGGCCGACATTTATCAACTGCCGGACAGTGTTCGCACACGCAAACATGTCTGCCCGGGATCGCAGAATGTCCGTATTTAACATTTCCAGGGACAGTCTGATTTCAAAGTCTGGCCCTGGTATATATTCAAATAGATATATAGGTATAGATATATATAAATATATATATATATATATTAAAATAAAAATAAATTTTCTTCTATGTGAGAAAAAAAATGGGAGAATAAGTAAGCACGGTCGCAGTAAACTAGGTCCTGAAGTTAGCGCTCATAGGACTTTCTCGTGCAAACTGTTTATTTTCAACTTGTAATATGCGAGCTAACAGAAAAAAAATAGTTTTGCTTGTTATCTGGCCCTATAAAATTTAATTTAGCAGCTTTATTGAGAGTGCAAACAGTCAGAGTGATCATCTATAAAATCAACTATATATACACGTATCAAGATAATCTCCTGACAGAAGAAGGATATTAACCTATCAACACCAGGGTTATTTACTTTTATAAAAACAAATTAAGGTTAACCACGAATACAAAATATTAAATGAATCAGCACTAACCACAAAATAGTAAAATTCCCTTTATCTAGTATAGTGGTTGCTGCTACTATTCAAACTTCCAACATTTGAAAACAAAGAGAAAAGGCAAAAAAAAAAATATCCACTTATGTGGTTACATATATATTCTATAAATATATAATTGCCGTTATTATAAAAAATAAAAGAAGAAGAAAGATATACCAATAACTGCTCAACAAAATGTTTCTGTCTTTAAAATACTTATTATTGATTTCAGCATGCGAAAAACAAAATGAAAATGAATCTCTCAGTTTGCTCTCAGTTCAGAGATTTAACCCATTTATGATGATGTAGAGTAATGGACATGGCGCTCCTAGCGGCCTAGTAAGGAACCTGGCAAACCTGAGTACAGGAATTATGAGTCACTGTAGACTTTGAAAGGGGGGTGAACAAGGATGGAGAAGCTTTCATGTAAATAAGAGGAAAATTGCCACTGCTGAATGAGGCTAAAGTTAAGGAAATAATCTTTTTTGGTCTGCAGATTTTTTGAATTTGTTTACGAATGAAAACTTTGGGTAATTCCTCAAGGGCAATGAGAAAGCGGCTTAGGAAGCTTTTAAAGGTGTTGTGCATGGCTTCTTGGGTAACTGATGAGCTGGAAACTATGTTGAGCTTGATAACAACCTTCTAGAAAAATATCATCAATTAGGCTCAACACTTTCTCGACTGTCATCTTGACTTCTTCCCTGACAACTGCTGTGCATTGAGTTATGAGCATGTTGAGCGGTTCCTTCAAGACATTTCAGTAGTGGAACAAAGCTATCACAAAAACATCAGGGTAGGTGGAATGCTTTTATGCTTGCTGACTACTGATAGTGACGACTTTAGGGTAGGTGGAATGCTTCTATGCTTGCTGAATACTGTTAGTGAAGATATTACGGAACGTTTTTGTGCTTGCTGACTACTGATAGTGAAGATATCAGGGAACGCTTCTATGCTTGCTGACTACTGTTAGTGAAGATATTACGGAACGCTTTCATGCTTGCTGACTACTGATAGTGAAGATATCAGGGAACGCTTTTATGCTTGCTGACTACTGATAGGGAAGATATTACGGAACGCTTCTATGCTTGCTGACTACTGTTAGTGAAGATATTAGGGAACGCTTTCATGCTTGCTGACTACTGATAGTGAAGATATCAGGGAACGCTTTCATGCTTGCTGACTACTGATAGTGAAGATATCAGGGAACGCTTCTATGCTTGCTGACTACTGTTAGTGAAGATATTACGGAACGCTTTCATGCTTGCTGACTACTGATAGTGAAGATATCAGGGAACGCTTTTATGCTTGCTGACTACTGTTAGTGAAGGTATTAGGGAACGCTTCTATGCTTGTTAGGGTAACCATATTGCCGCTTTAAAAAGGGACACATATGAAAAATACATATGTCAGGGTTCTTATACAAAACATTTCTTTAAACAGCCCTGAAAACAGCCCTGACAGATGTATTCTTCATATGTGTCCCTTTTTAAAGCGGCAATATGGTCACCCTAATGCTTGCTTACTACTGATAGTGAAGATATCAGGGAACGCTTTTTTGCCTGCTGACTACTGTTAGTTTAGATATCAGGGAACACTTCTAGGCTTGCTGACTACTGTTAATGAAGATATCAGGGAACGCTTCTATGTTTGCTGACTACTGTTAGTTTAGATATCAGGGAACATTTTTTTGCTTGCTGACTACTGTTAGTTTAGATATCAGGGAAAACTTCTATGCTTGCTGACTACTGTTAGTTTAGATATCAGGGAACACTTCTATGCTTGCTGACTACTGTTAGTGAAGATATCAGGGAACGCTTCTATGCTTGCTGACTACTGTTAATGAAGATATTAGGGAACGCATCTATTCTTACTGACCACTTTTAGTTTAGATATCAGGGAACACTTCTATGCTTGCTGACTACTGTTAGTTTAGATATCAAGGAACACTTCTATGCTTGCTGACTACTGTTAGTTTAGATATCAGGGAATGCTTCTATGCTTGCTGACTACTGTTAGTGAAGATATTAGGGAATGCTTCTATGCTTGCTGACTACTGTTAGTGAAGATATCAGGGAACGCTTCTATGCTTGCTGACTACTGTTAGTTTAGATATCAGGGAACACTTCTATGCTTGCTGACTACTGTTAATGAAGATATTAGGGAACACTTCTATGCTTGCTGACTACTGTTAGTTTAGATATCAGGGAACGCTTCTAGGCTTGCTGATTACTGACTACTGTTAGTGAAGATATTCGGGAATGCTTCTATGCTTGCTGAATACTGTTAGTGAAGATATCAGGGAACACTTCTATGCTTGCTGACTACTGTTAGTGAAGATATCAGGGAATGCATCTATGCTTGCTGACTACTGTTAGTTTAGATATCAGGGAACGCTTTTTTGCTTGCTGACTACTGTTAGTTTAGATATCCGGGAACACTTCTATGCTTGCTGACTACTGTTAATGAAGATATTAGGCTGTGAATAGCTACCTGCATAAAGGTATCCCTATTTGTGTTCTTAGTATCAGAGGTGTTTTGGCGCCAAGGCCACTGGGGGAGGTTTTAAAAGACCATTGCTGATGCTGGTCCTGTGCTTGGTAATAATTCACACAAGTCCTAGTGTTCTGGTTTCTGGCTTGTTTCTTAAAACAAGATGGCGACTATGGTTTTTTGTCTATGAAAAGAACTGAAACTGTTAAGTGTGAACCCACTCCATTGCAACGTATCTCCACAGAAGACATTCAAATAGGTCCAAAGACTGGAACATGCTTTATTGAGACATGGATTAGATAATGAACTTTGAAACACACTGTCATGTCCACCTTTGGACTTGAGTGCATGAAGGCGTGTCCACTATAAAACCCGGTCACATAGGCGCAAGATTGTTTCAATGTTTCCTTGGTTACAAGATCCTGTTTCAAAACCCAGCTATAAAGATGCCAGCACTGTTAGTGACAAACACAAAAGTGTTACTTACAATCAACTTACAATCAAACTTTTACTTTTACTAAGAGATTGGTCCACACCATTTATAAATGTTGGGGTCCTGATGGGACTTTTCTTGCAAATGCCCTTAGCTCTATAGGATATGATGTATGCAACACATATACATATCTATATGAACCTATACCTTTTTAAATGTGTAGACTGTTCACTGTATACAATCTATACAATAATGATGACTAGAGCTTTAACGTGCCATAAAACAGGTTGTGATCTGTGCATATCCTAAAAGGGCTAATTCATTTAAAATAGTTTGCATAAAAAATGGTTTAAAAATTGCTGGCAAATATCTTAAAATAATTTTCAAAAATAAGCAAAATTAATTACATAGCTAAACTGCCTGGAGCAGCTAACTCCACCCCTCTTAGTGTTTAGACACAGGCATTGTATTTCAACTGAGTTCCCAGCTTCTAGGCATGCTCCAGCAGATAATCCCTATTCACTTTTGCATTTTACCAGAAGAACAATAAACATAGATACAGCCATAAACGGAATTGTGTGGGGGGAGTTAGAGCTTTACATTTCAGAAACTAAAAAGAAAGGGTTAATGGTGAGTAGGGATGGGCGAATGTGTTTATATCCGAATTCGAATGTTAGAACGAATGTTATTGTAGAAATTTGATTTACATAATAGAATGTTGATAAGAACGAATATTCTTAAAAATTCGATTTTCGAATGTTATTTACAGTTTTCGAATGTCACATTTGAATTCGAATGTCACATTCGAATTTGAATGTTACATTCGAATATCACATTCGAATTCGAATATTACATTTATAAAATACAGTATTAGACTAGAAATACTATTTCGAATTTGAATGTCACATTCGAATCGAATATCACATTCGAAACGAATATCACATTTAAAACACAGTATTAGACTAGAAATACTATTTCAAATTCGAATGTGACATTCAAATTCGAATGTAGCATTCAAATTCGAATATTACATTTATTAAACACAGTTGTAGACTAGAAATACTATTTCAAATTTGAATGTCACATTTAAATTCGAATGTCACATTCAAATTTGAATATTACATTTTGAAATTGAATGAATACATAGCTAAACATTCTATTATTCAAACAAATATTTTCAAATTTTATTGAAAAATTCAAAAACGAAAATTCGAAAATAGAATGTTAGAATGTTATATAAACATTCGAAATTCGATTTGAACGAACGAATGTATCAAAATTCATTTTAAATTTCGAATTTTTAGAAACATTCGCCCATCCCTAATGGTGAGGCACTGCAGTATAAATTTGCAGGTAAAGTAATAAAAGTACATATATTTTTTGTCTATATCCCAACTTGTTTTATGTCCCTTTAATGAATACACCTCAAGAATGTCTCCTGTGGCCATTTCAGAATGTTTTGCAAAAGTGCAAGATAATAGACTAAATAATCTTGGCATAGTGAAGTTGTCCATTTGAGTCATTATCAGGAGTCATTATCAAGTGCCTTAAGGTTTTGAAGTTGAAACTTCAAAACTGGTCTCATAGAGGAAAAATAAATTGTGAAAGCTGAGAATTTTTTCGGCCCCATAGTAAAAAGGCTTTTAACAATGATCCAAAATCCGAAAGTCATGGCCACAAATGTAGGCGCAGGCACTTTGAAAGGTACTCTTGTGAATGAGTTTGGACTTAGCATGCATGGAAGCACACACCCTATAAAAACCCAATCACTTAGGCGCAGTCTCATTTAAGGATTTAAGGGTCTCTTAGGAAGACACAAAGCAGCAAGACAGTGGGGTCTACAGTTTAATCAAAGTTAAGATCCAGTAAAAAAAGATATCATAAGCACTTTGCATAAAAAACTTGTAGTAGCTATTTTGTTTTCAGTTCATGGCAAAATAGAAATGTCCTTTTACAAACAATAGAAATAAACCTTGCTTAACACAATAATTGTGAAAATTGCAAAGCATCAATATAGTAATAAAAAAACAGTCCACAGTCTGAACATCCTGACAAAGTTAAAAATGCATTCAGATGGGTTTGCAGTGGTGCGGATGGAAACGGATTGCAATAGTTAACTATGAAAGTCATCACTAAGCGTTCTCCTTTAAAAATGTGTTTTTAATAAGGCCAGTACTGTTTTTGACAATCACAACAATGTGAGTGTGTTTTACAATCAAATATTAAAAATAAAATATAAAAACATGCCATTTGTAGATGTTAGGTTCCTGAATTGACTTTTCCTGCAGATCACCTTAGCTGCACAATATATCACATAGTCATCACATCTACATATGTATGTACCCATATATAGATGTGAATGTGTGCCCTGTTCCCTGTATACAGCTTCTCCAATAGGAATAAATGGCTATTGAATCGATAGCATGCATGTTAATAAACCTCTAGAAAGTCTCCAGTAGTCATTAAACATTCATGCAAGATAATAAACTGTTCAGAAATAACTGTGAAAATGTGGTAGTGATGTTCAAAATGCTCTTTTGAGGACTATCAAGTGCCTAGAGGTGTTGAATTCGATAAACCAAAATGGTCTCAAAAAGCTGTTGAAAATTGACCCGAAAAAGTATTGCGATCACCTAGATCTTTTCGGCTCCATGGTGAAAATTTTATCGAGGATCCAAATGCGCAAATCAGCCGAAATCCTGCTATTGTGATCTAGGCGAATCAAAAAGTAGCCTTTTCAGGCCAAAATACGTTGCTCCCGATAGATTGTGATTGAGGCCATTTTTTGTAAAATTGTCTAATGGTACAGGAACAGGTAAGGTTGCATGGTACCATCTATCTTTTCTCCTCACCAAAGGGCTCTTTTGAGTTTTACCCACCTTGTTTGCCCACCAACCAGAAGTCCCAAAGGTACACATTTTTAGTTCCCAGGGCCACAAAAACTAGTGCAGAGAGAGGGCCACAGATGGCCAATGAGTCATCAGTTGACCAGCTCTGCTTAGACCAATTAGATCAAACTTTATTGCTCTCTTGATCTAGCAAATGCATTAATTAGCCATAGCAATTTAAATACATACATCCTTAAACTTTAAAGAGACTACATTCAAATATCAATTACCTTTCTGAGATAAATAGGTATTTCCATCTGCAACAGAACCCAAAGTAGATTAAACCAAAAAATGTTTAATCAAACTGATTAAAGTGTTTATATACAACTACAAGCATTATGGACACATTTATTAAGGTCAACAAGTACAATGAAAGATTAAAATGTTTTTATTTGAGATAAAAAATACTTCTGTTATCAAATTAGCTTCATTCTATTTATATCCTTTGTTGAATGAGCAGCAATGTGCTATTGGGAGTTAGCTGAAAACATCTGGTGAGCCAATTACAAGAGGCATATTTGCAGACACTAATTGGTAGTTAGCTACCAGTAGTTCATTGCTTCTCCTGAGCCTACCTAGGTATGCTTCTCAACAAATCAACAATCCTGCTGTGTAATTAACACAAACACCAGAGGGTGCCTCCTAGTGTAATCCTATTTCAAAATATAGTCGACAATATATGAGAAGTAGATATACTCACAAGCGTGGCAGCACCAATGTGCTGAGTAACACAGACTTTGACCTCAACAGTGTCCAAGCTCACTGAACCAGGTGATAGGACGATGTCTCTCTCAGACCTCCTTCCAGACTCAGACACTTACTTGTAGAAATTAAAAGGTTTTTATTAAAACAATTTTAAAAACAATTTTTAAAACCAGGGGTGAAACCAGGGCTGCCACTAGACATTTTGGGGCCCCTGACTTAACCATTGATCAGAGCCTCCCTTCCCCTTTGACATGTGCAATTTTTGACCAAGTGACTAAAACGTATATGCACTTTGTTCTTAAGTGTAGTCAAACTTGGAAATGTTGGAAAGGTAGTAACACACAAACACAGAAACACACAGGCACACTCATACACTGAAACACACACTCACATATAAGGATTCACATATAGACACTCTAGCAGACACGCAAAGAAACACACAAACATACTCAGACACAGACACCCAAACAGACACTCAGCACTTGTTTACATTGACCTGACAAGTAATGAGGTAGACTACAGTTTTGTCAAAAAAGGAGATTTACAAAACAAAATATGTAGTTCTGATGATCTTTTTGTCAAGGAAGATGCCAACTATATGATGACAACAGCATGCAGTGGCTGAAAGGAAGGCCCCTGAACTGCCTAAACAATAATTAAAAGGTTAAATGGTGGATTGATGACTTCCAGAAATGTCTCATTATAGTCTCAAAGTCTGTAGAAAGATGTGAATAATCAGTCTTAAGGTCGAAATGTCCTAAAAAGGAACAGACAATGGACACACACACAGAAACTCAAACACAAACTTGCACATACACCCAAGGAAACACAGACAGAGACCGAAGACATACACACACACACACACACAGAGACACTCACAGAAAACACACAAGGACATACACACACAGAGAGACAACCACATAAAACACACAAGGACGACAGGTGTGTGCGGAGGGGAGGAGCAAACAGGTGTTACTGTGTGCTGCTGCTCCGTGTTAGCGTCAGTTAGAAGGGAAGCTTACCCTTACCCCTCAACGCTGTGACCTTAGCCCAGGATTGGGCTCGAATCTGGGGTAAGGATTCGTTGGCTGGAAAGTGGAAACCGATGAAATGATTCAAGAAGGAAACAGTGCATAATCTAGCGCTACTCTTGGAAGATACAAGTCAGCTAGCGATACGCAAAAGGCTAGTGGAAACTTGGAAGCTGACTCAGGTTTCTGTCAAAATTCCCGGAAAATCAGAATTTTATACAGTGCGAGTAACACTGCTGGAAGTAAAAAACGAGAATCTCAAAAAGGGATAAGCTACACAATCACTGTGGGTGAAGGCGCTCTCCCCTAGGAAAAGAAGACTGCTGTGGAGTCAGCTGATCGCCTGGTCGCTTGGCTGGCTGTGGGGCTTTCCCTTCGGTGGGGAGAGGCAGCTTGGTGAAAGGACGGACTCACCTGTGATTAACGCCCTGGTTGCTGGAGTGGATTGGCTGTGAGCTGTCCTGGTTGTATGCAGCCTGGGGCCGGCGTGGTGTCTCTCTTGTTTCCTCCTTCATGTCCCGTTTGGGAGTTGGCTTCTAGAGCGGTGTGTGGTCTCCGGCAGGGGAGAGAGGCTGTGCTGCTGTCGTCATCATCGGCAGCCGCCTTTCCGATCCTAGCCCAGCAGGCAATACAGTGTTTGGCGTGCCTCGTCTATCGCTGTGAGTGAGCAAGGTAAACGGCTCTTTGGAATCAGAGGCAGAGAACAATGAGATAGACATCAAGAGGTATGTTAAGCTTGCACTGTGTAACTGTGACATAGACATACCTGACCAGGGCACTGCTGAGTCTGTTGGGACTGTTGATTTAAAGCGGCGGAGGATTGTTCAGAAAGTATACGTTTGTCTTGCATCTTTACCCTTGGGGACATTTAAATGAATAATTACTTCTGAGAAAGAAATAAGAGAGATAGAGGGTAAGGAAAGAGGACTGACCTGAAAACTAAACAAGGAATACATAAACAAAGCGGGGAAATTAAGCTTGAGATAATCTAAGACTTTGACTCTTACCCTGCTGACAACTATAGAACAGAACAGAAATGATCTGAAGATAAGATCTTACAAAGTCATTAATATTGTCTCCAGGAGAAGTTTGAAAGTGAATGAGATAATAACTTTGTATTGCCTCTTGTGCTGGAAACATCCCATATTTCTGGAGCTGAGTTTTAGACTTTTGTTTTTTTTTTTCTCTGTGGTGATAAGAGTGATAACTTGGTTTAACTTAAAGGGACAGTATACTGTAAAATAGTTTTTCCCTTAATGTGTTTACAATTGCTTTTTTTACCAACTGCAGAGTGAAAAATGTATGAAAATTAGCTTTTTAAGGCTTATTTGTGTATATTAAAGGTCTGATTTTGTGTTTTGAAGCCACAACCTAATAAAATGGGTTGAGCTTGTAGGTATAATCCGATCTCATTACTGTATCACATTGTGCAAATATACCTGCACCAGCACTTTGAGAGAACAATGGAAAATCAACATTTTATTACCTTATCTCTGCTATATCGCACTGGGAGTGTAATTTCTTCTGCTGGCTGTGTTTACAAAGCTTATCTATAGCTGGTACGCGCGGCCACAAACTTTCAGAATAGGTGGGGATACCACATGCTAAATCAACAATTTCAAATGCCAATATAAGGGTAAAGGAGCTACTTGTAAACAATTTAATACACTCCAGCAGGTAAAGTGGATCATTGGGAACAAATTAAAGGGGAGAAATTTTTTGAGTAAACTGTCCCTTTAACCTGTTTTAGATAACAACTTCTACATTTACTCTAGATTAATAATTATTCCTATTTGCTGGGCAAAGGCTGGTCATACTATTGAAACTAATTAATAGCACATAATAATAGCACATAATTCATTATTGAATTTGTTTAAAACACAGAAAAAAAGGGGGAAAAAAAAGGGGGAAGGGAGGGTAGGGGGCGCTATACACATAGATAATCCACGAGTGAAGTTGGTTCTTATTGATGTTAATTTTTTTTTTCTCTTTTTGTTTTCTTTTTCTTTTTTCTTCACTTGTCCACTATTTCTTTTTCTTTTTCTTTTTCTTTTTGCACATGTAACCGACACTAAAAACTTTGTATATTAAGGGAACAAGTGTGATACACTTACACATGGAGAAATTTGTGACACAAACAAAGAGCAAATCACCAGCAATGACGGCCAGGAATAGGGATAGGAAAGGGAAAGGAAGTAGTGAAACTATAGGTGAAATAAATAATGAGAGCTTCAACCAAATAGACACCCAGATACTGATTAAAAATATATCAGAGATTTTTATTCCCCAATTTGAGCAGGTCAAAGCAGAAATTTCAGGGTTAGCAACTGAAGTTAGACAATTTGCTAGGAGACTGACCAAGGCAGAGCAAAGGATCTCTGATATAGAAGATAGCAATATTATAAATGAGACTAAAATAACCAAAATGGAGCAAAGCATAAGGGAGTTACAGGTTAAAGTAGATGATTCAGAAAATAGAGCCAGACGGAATAATATTAAAATAATAGGTCTATCTGAAAAAACACAATATAAAGATTTAAACAAATTTATATCTATCATTCTCCCTGATATATTAGAAATTCCTGCTAATGAACTACCTTTTTTAATTGAGAGAAGTCACAGGATAGGACCGGTGAGGGAAGATAGAAGTAATGACAGACCAAGACCTATAATTGCCCGATTCCTTAACTTCCAGGATAAACTAAAAATGCTCCATTATTACAGGAAAAAAAAGAAGTAATTATTGAGGATAAAATTTTTTTGATTTTCCAAGATTATTCTGTAGAAGTATCTAACAAACGGAGAGAGATGGCACCAATTTGCACCCAACTAATAAACAGAGGGTTGAATGCTACTTTAATATATCCCGCTAGGATTCGCATACAAGACACAAAGGGAATTAAAATGATAGAAAATGTCAGTGACGCTGAATTATATATGAAGGAGTTAAAATAAATAAATGTTTATTGATTATAGGCTGTATTGGCTATACTGGTTGTACAGTATTGGCTATAGAGAAATGTGTTTTTTTTCTTTTAAGATGTTTCCACTTGTCCTTACACCAAGTATAATTTTTTTTAATTTTAATTTTTTTTTTTTCTTTCCTCTTCTGTCTATAGTTTAGATAGGCGTGCTTTTTTCCCTCCCCCGTACAATACATGACAAATATAATTAAATTTACCTCTTGGAACGTGGGTGGAATTACCTCCCCATTAAAAAGGAAAGCAATACTTAAACAACTTAAAATGATAGGAACTGATATAGCACTAATACAGGAAACCCACTTAAAAAAGGAGGAGTTGGAAAAACTGAAAATTAACTGGGTGGGTACGGTATTAGGAACCCTGTATAAAAGTAGAAAGAGAGGAGTAGCCATCCTTATAAGGAAAAATTTAGAATATAAACTGAAAACCTGTTTTTTGGATCCAAATGAGAGATATATGCTCTTAAAAATTTAATTCATGGGGAAAAAAAAATCACAATTTGTTACATATATGGACCAAATGAACACTCCCCTAAATTTTGGTTAGACCTACAAGCACATTTACTGACAGAGACAGAAGGCACACTTATATTGGGTGGAGATTTCAATATGGTTTGTCAAGTACCAATAGATAGATTTAGAACCGGAGAAATCTCAAAAAAAAGCAGAAGGGATAAACTTGAATCTAAACTTCTTAAGAAATTTATGAATAATTTAAATATTAAAGATATATGGAGGGAAAATAATCCAGTAAGTAAAGATTATACTTGTGTTTCAAAAACGCATAAAACTTTCTCCAGGCTAGATATGTTTTTAGTTTCGGAAAAATTGTTTGACATTGAGGCAGAAGCTATAATTAGAGACATAATCTTGTCAGACCATGCTCCGATAGCCCTAAGATTAAAGATAAATACCTACAACCCTATAATTAAAAGATTTCGGTTTCCAACATACTTACTGGAAAATATGAAGTTCAAGACATTTTTAGTTACAAAATGGCAGGATTATGCACGCAATAATCATGAATATGCTAATAGGCCTGAAATCTATTGGGAGGCATCTAAGACGGTAATAAGAGGCGAAATCATAGCATATCTAACTGTGATTAAAAAAAAACTGAAAATAAGAGAGAAAGAAATCATAAGAAGGATCACATCAGCATATAATAGAGTTTTAGGTGAACCCTCAATAGTTAACTGGAAGAAATATGGGGAGGCCAAAGAAGCAAGAGATTTATGGCTATTAAACCATACTATACAACAAGAGATAAAGGATAGCTCAAAATATTTTAGGTATGGGAATAAATCTGGTAAAATCCTCGCGAAACTAGTCAACAAGTCTAGGGGGCATAATTTTATTGGTACCCTCAATAAAGAAGGACACGTTTTGAATAAAACAGAGGATATTATGAAAGCGTTAGAAGAATATTACCAAAAGGTATACAGTGCCGAAAATTTAAATTTGCATAATAAGGAAAAATTTTGGTCAAACATAAAACTCCCAATGGTAGATAGAGATGAAATGAATAAAATAATAGAACCCATCACAGAGAGGGAGATTGAAAAGATGATAAAAAATCTAAAGAATAATAAATCGCCTGGCCCAGATTTATTGCCTAACGAGTATTATAAAATCTTATCAGAGCAGAAAGTACCTACACTTAAATCTCTCTTCAACTCCTATCTTTGTGAGGGAAAAGATATGTCAAGTAATTTCATCTCTTCCTGGACCTCCTTAATACTGAAGCCAAATAAAAAAAATGATCAGATGGACTCATATAGGCCTATATCTCTTTTAAACATAGATTATAAGCTGTTAACTGGTATATTGGCGGAGAGATTTCAAATAGTACTCAAACAAGTAATACATAAAGATCAAACAGGCTTTTTGAAAGGAAGGAATTTGGCATCCAATATTAGAAAAGTTTTTCTTATCTTAGATTATTTTAAAAAACAAAGTAGCATGGGGGCACTAGCTAAGAGCTCTGATGCTGCTATTATATCATTGGACGCACAAAAAGCGTTCGACTCAATAGAGTGGAACCATTTATATTTTACACTAAGGAAGTTTGGTTTTCATGAAAGAATAATTAAACTAGTTGAAAAACTATATAACTTTCCTCATACAGCATTATTAATCAATGGTCAAATGCCCTCTGTCCCCCCTGTTATTTGACTTAGTTATAGAGCCTCTAGCATGTGTTCTAAGAGAGAAGATGGAAGGAATTAAAATAGAGCAATTTGAATGTAAGGTAGCACTATATGCTGATGACCTGCTTCTATTTGTAAGTAATCTGGAAAAGAATATTCCTATAATAATGGATATAATTAACAAGTTTAGTACCTTTTCTGGTTATAAAATAAATGTGAGCAAATCCGAATTAATGATGATAAATGGTCAAGCTAGTACTAAAATCAAGAAATATTTTAAAATTGCTCCGGAAGGCATAAGATATCTAGGCATTTACATATCTCCATTTGAAGACAAATGGTATACTATGAACTATACACCGTTGTTTAATAGAATAAGAGAGGAGTTTAAATTTTGGTCGAAGTTGCCTCTCTCCATAATGGGTAGAATAAATCTATATAAAATGATAACTTTCCTTAAAATACTCTATATCACGCAAAACATCCCTATACCAATTTTTAAAAAAGACATAAAAAAACTACAATCAGACATCCAAAAATGTATTTGGAATGGAAGGAAAGCTAGAATTTCTATGAAAAAACTATATTTACAAAGGGAAAATGGGGGCTTTGCACTCCCAAACCTAGAGTATTATAATTAGATAATTTTTTGTAGGATAGTCATAGAATGGATCTCAGAAATTGCATAATACACAATACCAGAAATAGAATTACATTTTTTTCCCTCACTTAAAATGACAAATTTTCTACATTTACCAGGGCCAGAATTACCAATAGAATTGAAAAGGCTAAAAACGATATACTACCCTATATGGGCCTGGCAAAAAGTATGTGTAAAGCTCAAGATCCAATTTAGTATATCTAAATATCTGGGAATTCAGAATAACCCGGCTTTCCCTGAAGGCATAAAGTCGGTGATATTTAAGAACTGGGAAAGGAAAGGTCTGAAGTATATACATCAAATTATAAATTTGGAGAGAAAATTCGTGAAAAACTTTGAGATGTTAAAGGAAGAATTTGGCTTGGTTAACAAAGATCTTTTTGCCTTTCTACAAGTAAAGCATTATGTAGATAAATTGGTTAGGAATAATGGGTATGTTTGGAATTGGGAAAAAATGGATTCTTGGATAGGGATGGTTAAGCAGGGAATTTATTCCATATCACCTTGGTATAAAATGTTGTTAATTCAAGAAGGATTAGCCAACCTAGAACAACTGTCTGAAAAATGGAGTCACTTTCAGATAGACATAGATTATTTAAAAAAATCAATTCAAAACTTGGCTAAAACAACGATGTCAGAGACATGGAGAGAGGCCCATATAAAATTGCTTTACAAAATTTATTATACTCCAAAAAGAGGTTCAGAATGGGGAAATAAAAAATTTGATAAATGTCCGAAATGTAAAATGTTGGCAGCAGATCTTATCCACATGGTATGGGATTGCCCAATGATCAAACAATTTTGGCTGAAGACTGAATTCTGGCTTTCTAAGATTTTTGATAGACAAAATTATTTAAATATAGAACAAATTATTTTTATAATTGATAAATCAGAACCGAAACAGCAAAATATTAGACTGATAAACATAGTAATATTAACAGCTAGAAACATTATATTTAAAAATTGGAAAAATAGAAAAAAAAATAGTTTCACGGAGTGGAAGAATTTCCTTATGAAACAAATGATCCTAGAACAACATGCTACACAAGCATCTAAAGAAAATGAAGTATATTTGTTCTTGAAAAAATGGGATCCATTGATAAGATCTTTGGGCAAAACACAACAAGAACAGATAATGTACCCATTTAGAAACAGCACATTGCTAATCACTCGCTAGAAAAATAACGGTTTAAGAAATAGAAGAAGAGGAAATGTGTTTTTTTTTTGTTTTGTTTTGTTTTGTTTTGTTTTATGGGTTTATTCAAGAAAATCACCAGTAATAGTGGATTCATTGATAGACTGATGAGACAGTTATTGAAGTTATAACAGCAAAAAGAGGATATTGTCTTATTTTGGTATTACAAGTGTCTTTTCATGTGTTTCTCTTTTTGTTTTGTTTTTGCATTGTGTCTGAATATACAGTATATCGGCTCTGAATTTTTGATTTTGAACATGTATTTGCACTTGCTGGTAAATAAATAAAGGAAAAAAAAAAAAAACCACACAAGGACATACATACACACACACCCTCACTGAGACATCCACAGAAAACACACAAAGACATACACACACTCTCACAGAGACACCCACAGAAAATACACAGACATACACACACCCTCACAGATTCACCCACAGAAAACACACAGACATACCCACACACCCTCACAGAGACATCCACAGAAAACACAGACATACATACATACACCCCCCCCCCACAGAGACATCCACAGACAACACATAAAGACATACACACCCACCCTCACAGAGGCATCCAGAGAAAATACACAAAGACATACATACCGACAGAGACAGTCTCAGAAAACACACAAAGACATACACACACAGAGACACCCACAGAAAACACAAAAAAACATACACACACAGAGAGACAACCACATAAAACACACAATGACATACATACACACACCCTCACAGACATCCACAGAAAATGTACAAAGACATACACAACTACCCTCACAGAGAGACCCACAGAAAAAAAAATACATAGACACTAATAGAGACACAAACAAAAGCACAAAGACATAAGCACAGACACCCACAGAAACACTCACAGGGGGTAAAATTTCTGCACATTGCATCCCCTAAATCAACAGTGTGTGACATGCATAATAAAAAATTTGCAGAAATTAAGAGATCACTTTTTAAAGAATCATATTTGTAAATGTGCAAACAAAAATAATTCTGTGAATTCAAAACTGTACATTAATGATCTGGGTATATGGCTAGATCAAGAAAAGTACTTTTGAAAGGATGACATATGTTTGTTATTTTCCTCCATTTTCCCCAACCAAGAGCACCACTTCAAATATGGTGTACACATTTTCCCATCTGTCAGCTGTACTTATGGATTTTGAAAAAAAACTCATATCTGCAAAAAGGGCAGCTACCATTTGTGTATTGAGGAGGAAACATTTCTGAATGGCTTTAAATATAGAATGTCTACAGCATTGTCAAATAACCATAAATACACTGCTGCATATTGCTAAAAAATGTGTTTTTATGGACCCCTGGCCCCACCATACAACTACTACTACACTGAAGTTACAATCCAAAATTGCACAAAGAAATAAAAAACATTTGCTAAGTAAGTCCTACCTCCTCTGCAAATGAAAGTGATCTGCCGTCTGACACACACTGTACAAACAGTGCCAAGTCTGTCTCACGCTGTGCATAGTGGTTTGGTGCACACTCAGAAATCCTCTGAAATGCTAATACTTTACTCCTTGTAATAACATTTCCCATGCTCAATAACACTCTGCTGTAGTACCCTCTGGTGGCTGCCAAATTTATTTATTTTTTAAATAAGTTGTTCTTGCCTCATGGGGCCCATTGGGCCCCTGACAGGAGTCACCCCTGTCACCCCCTGATTGCGGCCCTGGGTGAAACAATCCCCTTTAGACAATTACATTGCATTTCTTAGCGATAGACCCGCTGTTTTCTCAGGCATATGTCTAACTGATACAAAGTAGGGTCTTTTAAACAAACTGTCTGCCAATCACAATGAGCCTAAATGCTCACACCCACTTCTGCAACATACAGTATGTTCCAATGTAACATGGTAATTTGCTATTGCTTCTAATACAAAGTTGCAAAAGAGACCGGTCAAACTAAACATCACATCTACACAATTATTCTATACATACATAATTTGATACATATCTCAGTTTAAAGGAAATCCGTAATCCACACGTTAGTTCATGTTCGTCATGGCTCAATATATTAAAACTGTGTGTAATTAGTTAATCGTGTGTTCATGTCTGGCTATTTTATCTTCTCATATCTTCCTGATATATGTGGTAGTATGTATTGTGTAATATAATCATATCTATACTTGTATGAGTAATATTGGTTATAATAGTTACGATCTTAGCTTAATTTCTGAGAATGACGTCATTTTTCAGAGTCCAATGGTTTATACGGATCTCTCCCTATGTTTTGAGGGGCGTATTCCTAATGTCTGATTGTGAACTTAGCTCACTCTATGTGATATATAATCGTGTATTGAGATTTTTTAATGTGCTATAAAAAAGGGCTTGTCCCTAGTGACCAATCATGAACCGGACTGTTTTGAGGCTCAACATTATAACCTCTTCTATACTCTGGGTATTGGTACCCGTTGTAGGGTGATAGACAACTTCATATAATGGACTCTAAACTATATTTATATAGTGAATATCATTGACCGTGGGTAGAGAATAGCCTCTAGGAGGCTCCCCTTTGGTGTTTGTGTTTTTTACACATCAGGATCGTTGATTTGGCTACAGAAGTTATAAAGAGGAGAGCAGCCCCGCATTCCCTGAAAGGGACAGATCATATAGTGACTTACCAGCTTTGATACAGTGTGGATATCAATCAGTCTGGTATTTCATCACCCACTATAGACATTGATTATATCAGGGGATTTTTCATACTGGAATATTATTGTTTCAATATACTATCACTCTGTTTGTATGGTTCTATAGTGGGTGGGTAATTATGCACCAACTGTGATTTATATTTCTTAAGATTGTTTTGATAAATTACCACTCTGGGTATAAGATCTCATAGTGGGTAGTTAATTAGCGCATTTATCGCAACTTATATTCCCCTCAAGCTGTGCATTTTATGTGACTTATATTCCCCAATATTCTTTGAATCACACCATATATATTAGGTATCTATTTGGATATTTATTAGCACCCCCTGGTGATCAACATAAGGTATTGTGTTAAGATATGCTTTTCAACAAAGGTTGCCAAGAGGACAAAGCAAATTAGATAATAGAAGTAAATTGGAAAGTTGTTTAAAATGACATGCTCTCTCTGAATCATGAAATTTTAATTTTGACTTTACTGTGCCTTTAAGCTATACTACTTTAGACATACCAGATAATAAATGAAGAGGATTATGTGAGTTTTCAGTCTTCTGTTATTGTGAATGTGAAAGACGTGACAAATCCGGATTTTTCTTTATTGTACTCATGGTAATGCCATGTTCCTCAACCTGGCTCCGCCGAGAGACTGGATCAAGTTATATATTTGCTATGACAACTGGGCTACCCACTAAGTATTTTGAGATTTTCAATTTCCACTTTTTATAGGATTATATATTTGGTCAAAATGTCACCCCTTGTTAAAAGGTCTGCAGCACATTGTGACAACATGTTTTAAAAGATTTAATAAGCATTTGTTAAGTAGACAAAGCCTAACTTGGGTATTGTGCATTTCTTGTTAAGTGTCCAGTTAATTTCCTTCTTTTTGGGAAAACTCATAAGCGCTGTGGCAACAGTAACTATGTTTACAAATATGAATCAGTAATGCTCATTAATGTGCAAATTCATTGGTGCCACAATTAATAGAAAGCAGCCCTGAGAGCTACTGAAACCCATCATAAAGAAATAAATTACGGATACGGATTTACACATTTGGAGGAAATATTTCCAGTTCTGTTTTGTAGAGATGTAACTAGAGGGAAATAATTTTATTAAATAGATGTGTTCAGGAATTCGTCTGCATCATGGTTAGATGACACAACTGAACTGTGCTGCTGACATTCTATACAGTAATAATCATTTAAAGGGGCATGATACCCAAATGCTGAAACACTTGACAGTGATGTAGCATAGCTGTAAAAAGCTGACTAGAAAATATCATCTGAACATTTATATGTTACAAAAAAGATATTTTACCTCAAAATGTCCTAAGTAGTCACACCTTATTGTAAAGGACTTTAAGCAGCAAATCAGTATGCCTGTCCTGGGACCTGCAAGGGAGCGTGCCTCATGCACACTCATGTAATTTCCCTATTCAGTTTAAGGATGTTTACTATGAAATCTCATGAGATCAAAATAAAACAGTTCATGACCTCAGCTGATGCTGATTGGCTGCTGTTCATTTCTTACTTCTTTTTTTTTTACCTGCAGCTGGGCAGTAACTTAAATATATTTTTTTACAGAACGCTTATGCTGAGCTGAGGAAATTTTGAGGTAAAATATTTTCCTTTTTTACATTGAGATGCTCAGGTGATATTTTCCTGCCAGCTTTTTAAAGTTATACTGCATCATTTTAAAGTGATTTAGTATATGTACAGCCACCAATTATCAGCTAGTACCCAGTGTGCACTGCTGTTCTCTGAGTCTACCTAGGTATGATTTACAACAAAGGATAACAAAAGAAATGAGGAAATTAGATAATAAAAGTAAACTAGAAAGTTGTTTAAAATGGCATGCCCTATCTGAACCTTGATTCTCTGCTGTTCCTTTAATTTCCTCTTTTAAAGGGACATGAAATACTCTAAAATTCTAATGAAAAAAATAGTTTGTGTGAAGTACAAAACTGTTAAATATACTTTCATTATTTATTTAGCCCCCATTTCCTATGATTTAAATTAAAGTGCCTGTTCCAGACTTCACAACCCTAACATCACTATATTCTCCACGGCCATTGTTGCTCATTCTAGTGACTTATTTACATCTGCGTCTTATTTGCCTCATTAGATGCGATAAGGATTACCTTAGTTTTATCATGGTGGTGCCCATTACTTTGCAGAGACTAAGGCATGAATTGCAGGTGAATTGTAGGGGATTTTAAATCTTTCTTTAACTGTGCATTATCAAGGGTCAAACCCCGGTGAGTATCTCTTGCAACAAGAGCTGAATTAGCCCTGCATAATGCATACAAGTCATCTGCAATTCTCCTATTTAGGTGGATTGTACACAGCATTAACTATGTAATGATCAGGGCTAACTCAGCACTTCCTGCAGGAGATACTCACTGGGTTTCACCCTTCATAATGGCTTAGTTAATGGTGGGCACTGAAATGTTTTAACTCACCTGCCATTCACCTCAATGAATAGAGCCATAAATGTTATACTTATGTCTTACATTTTTAATTATATTAAATAAATTACACCTTCATTGTATTTTCTGGCTAATATTTGCTTTAAGCACATCATTGTTTTTAACATTAAGGGCTAGATTACAAGTGGAGTGATAATATATGTGTTAATATGTGTATATATTTTGAGGGCATTTGGGGCAGTTTTAGAAAATTAACCAGAGATCTAATGGCTGGTTAATTATCGCATGTCTGCAAACAGGCATATTTACCCATTTGCAGGCGCACAATAATTTAGAGCTCCACTTGTAATTTAGCCCTCAATATCCATTTAATGCAGCAGTGGCAATGCTGCGGGTAGGGGGGTACTAGCTCCCTCAGCACAATGGCTGCCCCCCCCAACTGTGATAATCCATTGTTTCCCCAACCCACCTGGTCCTGCACACAAAACCCACCACCCACGGCACAGCCCCCTACCCTGTCCATAGCACTCCCGGGTCCACCCCTCTGTTGTATCCCTTCCCACAAAACACTGATGGGCATCTATGGGGAGAATAGTTAATGTGGTGATGATATTGTGAAGTCCTTTGGCTTGACTGCATCTGGTTTCGCCCATGAGCAAACTTTTTACTGTCACCTTGTAATACGAGCGCTTTTACCTGACTCATGCAAAAAGTTAACTTCTTCCGAATTTAATGCTAAAGCGGGAGTGCTAAATAGTGCACCACTTGTAATCTAGCTTCTTATTATTTATTAGCTGGGCTCAGAGTTAAGGGTTCTCCATAAGACACATGTTCCTCCAAACAAGGAACACACATAAAGGGGCCTATCTATCAAGCTCTGAAAGGAGCTAGATGGCCCGTGTTTACTCGCCAGAAACAGCAGTTATGAAGCAGCGATCACAAAGACCGCTGCTCCATAACCCTGTCCACCTGCTCTGAGCAGGCGGACAGGAATCGCAACAATTCAACCCGATCGAGTATGATCGGGTTGATTGACACCCCCTGCTGGCGGCCCATTGGCCGCGAGTCAGCAGGGGGCGGCGTTGCACCAGCAGCTCTTGTGAGCTGCTGGTGCAATGTTAAATGCAGAGAGCGTATTGCTCTCCGCATTCAGCGATGTCTTGTGAACCTGATCCGCACTGTCGGATCAGGTCCGCAAGACATTTCTTAAATATGCCTCATTAGGGTCAAACACAAAAAACAACATAGGTATCATAGTAACAGGGGTGACGTGGCAGAGAGCAGACTCTTAGCGGCACACCATGCATGGTGCCCACACCCTATCTATATCTAATGGGAAGCTGACCTGACTGAACATAAAAGTAAACTAAATGGAGAGTTTGCGACCGGGGGTAACCTAATAGGGTATATACACACACTACTCCATAGTATTCACACACTACTCAAGAGCATTCACACACTACTCCAGAGTATTCACACACTACTCGAGTATTCACACACTACTCCAAAGTATTCACACACTACTCCCTAGTATTCACACACTTCTCCAGAGTATTCACTTACTGCTCAAGAGTATTCACACACTACTCAAGTGTATTCACACACTACTCAAGTGTATTCACACACTACTCAAGAGCATTCACACACTACTCCAGAGTATTCACACACTACTCAAGAGCATTCACACACTACTCCAGAGTATTCACACACTACTCAAGAGTATTCACACACTACTCAAGAGTATTCACACACTACTCAAGAGCATTCACACACTACTCCAGAGTATTCACACACTACTCAAGAGCATTCACACACTACTCCAAAGTATTCACACACTACTCCCTAGTATTCACACACTTCTCCAGAGTATTCACTTACTGCTCAAGAGTATTCACACACTACTCAAGTGTATTCACACACTACTCCATAGTATTCACTTACTGCTCAAGAGTATTCACACACTACTCCATAGTATTCACTTACTGCTCAAGAGTATTCACACACTATTTCAGAGTATTCACACACTACTCAAGAGTATTCACACACTACTCCAGAGTATTCACACACTACTCCATAGTATTCACTCACTACTCCATAGTATTCACTCACTACTCTATAGTATTCACACACTACTCCATAGTATTCACACACTACTCCATAGTATTCACACACTACTCCAGAGTATCCACACACTACTCCATAGTATTCACACACTACCCCATAGTATTCACACACTACTCCATAGTATTCACACACTACTCCATAGTATTCACTTACTGCTCAAGAGTATTCACACACTACTCCATAGTATTCACTTACTGCTCAAGAGTATTCACACACTACTCCATAGTATTCACACTACTCCAGAGAAAGCTCTCAAACTATTGATAGGTATGAACCCACATGAAAATGTCTTGTGTTAGGTTAGCTATTCACTTCTGGTTACTTTTTATAGTCACAAATTTTATTGTTAAGTAATTCCTGTAAACCTGGTCTTATAAGTTAACAATAACCAGAAATAATAGTTAATAGATAATAACATAGTTGCTAACTGTCCAGTATTTCCTGTGACAGTCTTGTTTTTTTTAGCTTCCTGTCCCTGCCTTTTAAGTCTGTCCCTTATTCAGTTGTGTCCTTCCTGTATTTAGTTTAATAATATTGTGTGCAGTGCAGTACTTCCACCACAGAGGTCGCTGTGGCTTTTGATTTTACTCTGTTGCCATTAACATTCTCATTGCTTACTGTATGTTAGTTTTTTTGTAGTCTTCTTTATCAGTGGTCTTCTGCCAAATTGAATTTTAGCAGTGTGTAGTCAGTTGTCAGGTAAGTGGAAGCCATGAGATGGGACATAGAACACCAGGGTGGGTAGAATGCAATGTATGATGAAGCAAGGCATCTCAATAGTTTTGCAGAATTTGGAACATGTTTAATTGCCCCATTTATATACTGAGGGTTCTCTAGGCCCTTTTGATGACCTGTTATAAGTGCGTAGAGACCACCAGCCTGCAAACAATTTGGGGATGTGTAGGATGATTTCCTTTCAAATGTTGGTCTTGGGGGTTTCTAGGGCCTATATTTATCAAAGTCTGGTGGACCTGATCCGACAGTGCGGATCAGGTCCGCCAGTCCTTGCTGAATACGGAGAGCAATACGCTCTCCGTATTCAGCATTGCACCAGCAGCTCACAAGAGCTGTTGGCGCAATGCCGCCCCCTGCAGACTCACGGCCAATGGACCGCCAGCAGGGGGGTGTCAATCAACCTGATCGTACTCGATCGGGTTTATTTCCGGCGATGTCTGTCTGCCTGCTCAGAGCAGGCGGACAGGGTTATGGAGCGGTCTTTAGACCGCTGCTTCATCATTTGTGTTTCTGGCGAGTCTGAAGACTCGCCAGAAACACGGCCCTTCAAGCTCCATACGGAGCTTGATAAATATGGGCCTAGGACTTAAGGGAGCCGAGATCAATGGGTTTAAATACTTACCCCTCATGCACCTCCCTTAAAGCCTATGGAGCTGCAGTTTCACTTCCTGGTTTCTGGGGCCATCTGACATCAGCTTGGATTCCCCCAGCGATGCCGGCCCGCAGGATCACCAGGGATTAGGGGGTAAGAGCAGCGGAATGGGTCGCGATGAGTTCTGAAAGATCCTTAACTCCTTGTGTGGATGTCCTCCATGTGTCGTCCTGAGCTGTTAATGGGGTTAAATCCCATTTAAAACATTTTTTTTAAATAATGAAGTTTTATTTTGCAATAAGTTTGTTTACATAGAAGTGGAAAAATGATTTAATTATGTTTTGATCTGTTTTTATTTTAATATTTTCAAACGTTAACACTTTAGGTCTCCATAAGCGCTACATTTTCCATCGCTATTTTGTCTTGTGCTCAAGTGGCACAGTTAACTCACCACTTGTAAAATGAGCGCCAATAGTGATCCCTGCATTATCTATTAAAAGTATAGGACATGCTTAAAAGATATGGTTCATGTAAAAATTATTTTGTAAACCTTTTTTACCATTTACTTCTAATACCAGATTCTGCACTATTTTTAGCGCAGGGTCACACAAAGGATAATGCACCCTATGCACAACTTGCAATCTAGCCCATTATCATTTGTGGGTGCTGATCACGTAGCATATTACTTTTGCAAACACATAGGGGGAATTCCTTATAGTGTTAAAAATAATAGCATAACATATTAATTTAAAATAGTATAGATACCTACATATCTCAGGAGGGTCATGTGCAGTAGCACTTCTGTTGGCTAGGAACCGCCATTAATTATCTTATCAGCACCAAATTAGCTGGTCTGACAGTTCCTTTTCACATGTTCTAAGCCAGTGATGGTGATCCTTGGCACTCCAGATGTTTCAAAACTACATTTCCCATGATGCTTAGGCACTATGAAGTCCAGTAAAGCATTGTGGGAATTACAGTTCTGAAACATCTGGAGTGCCAAGGGTCACCATCACTGTTCTAAGCAGAGACATAATTGAGGGTTAAAATAAAGGTGTGAATAGATTATAGAAGATGAGTTCGCTCCTGTACCCCCTCTATTTGGGATTAATCTTTGTGGTCAACTTTTAGAACCTCTCAACTTTTGTGGTCTAATACCACCCGCTAACATAGCTAGTGTGTTCATTAAAGTTACATGTCTAGAATGTAGCAGATCCCATCAAACACAAAGAACTGTAAGAATCAGAAAGTTGAGCTTATCAACCCTCATCTCATCTTGCTTAGATCAGACATTTTGGGTCTCAATTAAGCTTTTTAAGATTGTGAAATGTATACTGCTTTCCATCCCAAATGTTGTTTAAAGAGACAGTCTAGTCAAAAATAAAGTTTCATGATTAAGATAAGTCATGTAATTTTTAACAACTTTCCAATTTACTAAGTTTTATCATCAATTTGATAATTCACTTGATATTCTTAGTTGAAAGCTAAACCTAGGTATGCTCATATGCTAATTTCTTAGCCCTTGAACCCCACCTCTTATCTAAAAGCATTTTGACAGTGTTTCACAACTAGAGGGCGTTAGTTCATGTGTGCCATACAGATAACATTGTGCTCATGCCCGTGGAGTTACCTAGGAGTCAGCACTAATTGGCTAAAGTGCACGTCTGTCAAAAGAACTGAGATAAGGGGGCAGTCTGCAGAGGCTAAGATACAAGGTAATCACAGAGGAAAAAAGTATACAGTATTATAATAACCGTGTTGGTTGTGCACAACTGGGGAATGGGTAATAAAGGGATTACCTATCTTTTTAAACAACAACAATTCTGGTGTAAACTGTTCCTTTAAGTTCCTTTTATTCCTATAAGAAACAGAATTTATGCTTACCTGATAAATTACTTTCTCCAACGGTGTGTCCGGTCCACGGCGTCATCCTTACTTGTGGGATATTCTCTTCCCCAACAGGAAATGGCAAAGAGTCCCAGCAAAGCTGGTCACATGATCCCTCCTAGGCTCCGCCCACCCCAGTCATTCAACCGACGGACAGGAGGAAATATATATAGGAGAAACCATATGATACCGTGGTGACTGTAGTTAGAGAAAATAATTCATCAGATCTGATTAAAAAACCAGGGCGGGCCGTGGACCGGACACACCGTTGGAGAAAGTAATTTATCAGGTAAGCATAAATTCTGTTTTCTCCAACATTGGTGTGTCCGGTCCACGGCGTCATCCTTACTTGTGGGAACCAATACCAAAGCTTTAGGACACGGATGAAGGGAGGGAGCAAATCAGGTCACCTAAATGGAAGGCACCACGGCTTGCAAAACCTTTCTCCCAAAAATAGCCTTCGAAGAAGCAAAAGTATCAAATTTGTAAAATTTGGCAAAAGTGTGCAGTGAAGACCAAGTCGCTGCCTTACATATCTGGTCAACAGAAGCCTCGTTCTTGAAGGCCCATGTGGAAGCCACAGCCCTAGTGGAGTGAGCTGTGATTCTTTCAGGAGGCTGCCGTCCGGCAGTCTCATAAGCCAATCGGATAATGCTTTTAAGCCAAAAGGAAAGAGAGGTAGAAGTCGCTTTTTGACCTCTCCTTTTACCAGAATAAACAACAAACAAGGAAGATGTTTGTCTGAAATCTTTAGTAGCCTCTAAATAGAATTTTAGAGCACGGACTACGTCCAAATTGTGTAACAAACGTTCCTTCTTTGAAACACACAAAGAAGGTACAACTATCTCCTGGTTAATATTTTTGTTGGAAACAACTTTCGGAAGAAAACCAGGCTTAGTACGCAAAACCACCTTATCTGCATGGAACACGAGATAGGGCGGAGAACAATGCAGAGCAGATAACTCTGAAACTCTTCTAGCAGAAGAAATTGCAACCAAAAACAAAACTTTCCAAGATAATAACTTAATATCTACGGAATGTAAGGGTTCAAACGGAACCCCTTGAAGAACTGAAAGAACTAGATTTAGACTCCAGGGAGGAGTCAAAGGTCTGTAAACAGGCTTGATCCTAACCAGAGCCTGAACAAATGCTTGAACATCTGGCACAGCTGCCAGTCTTTTTTGAAGTAAAACAGATAAAGCAGAGATCTGTCCCTTTAGAGAACTTGCAGATAATCCTTTCTCCAAACCTTCTTGTAGAAAGGATAGAATCTTAGGAATTTTTATCTTGTTCCATGGGAATCCTTTAGATTCACACCAACAGATATATTTTTTCCATATTTTATGGTAAATTTTTCTAGTTACAGGCTTTCTAGCCTGAATCAGAGTATCTATTACAGAATCTGAAAACCCACGCTTTGATAAAATCAAGCGTTCAATCTCCAAGCCGTCAGTTGGAGGGAAACCAGATTCGGATGTTCGAATGGACCCTGGAACAAGAATGTCCTGTCTCAAAGGTAGCTTCCATGGTGGAGCCGATGACATATTCACCAGGTCTGCATACCAAGTCCTGCGTGGCCACGCAGGAGCTATCAAGATCACCGAGGCCCTCTCCTGATTGATCCTGGCTACCAGCCTGGGGATGAGAGGAAACAGTGGGAATACATAAGCTAGGTTGAAGGTCCAAGGTGCTACTAGTGCATCTGCTAGGGTCGCCTTGGGATCCCTGGATCTGGACCCGTAGCAAGGAACCTTGAAGTTCTGACGAGACGCCATCAGATCCATGTCTGGAATGCCCCATAATTGAGTTATTTGGGCAAAGATTTCCGGATGGAGTTCCCACTCCCCCGGATGGAATGTCTGACGACTCAGAAAATCCGCTTCCCAATTTTCCACTCCTGGGATGTGGATCTCAGACAAGTGGTAGGAGTGATCCTCCGCCCATTGAATTATCTTGGTCACTTCTTTCATCGCCAGGGAAGTCCTTGTTCCCCCCTGATGATTGATATATGCAACGGTCGTCATGTTGTCTGACTGAAACCTT
The DNA here is from genome assembly GCF_027579735.1 of Bombina bombina. Taxonomy (NCBI): domain Eukaryota; kingdom Metazoa; phylum Chordata; class Amphibia; order Anura; family Bombinatoridae; genus Bombina; species Bombina bombina. The sequence continues at coordinate 66,175,592 of NC_069509.1, forward strand.
ATGAATTTGGCCTTTGCTAGTTGAGGCCAAGCTCTGAGAGCATTGAATATCGCTCTCAGTTCCAGAATGTTTATCGGGAGAAGAGACTCTTCCCGAGACCATAGACCCTGAGCTTTCAGGGATTCCCAGACCGCGCCCCAGCCCACTAGGCTGGCGTCGGTCGTGACAATGACCCACTCTGGTCTGCGGAAGCTCATTCCCTGTGACAGATTGTCCAGGGTCAGCCACCAACGGAGTGAATCTCTGGTCTTTTGATCTACTTGAATCGTCGGAGACAAGTCTGTATAATCCCCATTCCACTGTCTGAGCATGCACAGTTGTAATGGTCTTAGATGAATTCGTGCAAAAGGAACTATGTCCATTGTTGCAACCATCAATCCTATTACTTCCATGCACTGCGCTATGGAAGGACGAGGAACAGAATGAAGTACTTGACAAGAGCTTAGAAGTTTTGATTTTTCTGACAGAGGTCAGAAAATCAAAACTTCTAAGGAATCTATTATTGTTCCCAAGAAGGGAACTCTTGTTGACGGGGACAGAGAACTTTTTTCTTTGTTCAGCTTCCATCCGTGAGATCTGAGAAAGGCTAGGACGATGTCCGTATGAGCCTTTGCTTTTTACAGGGACGACGCTTGAATCAGGATGTCATCCAAGTAAGGTACTACTGCAATGCCCCTTGGTCTTAGAACCGCTAGAAGGGACCCTAGTACCTTTGTGAAAATCCTTGTAGCAGTGGCTAATCCAAATGGAAGTGCCACAAACTGGTAATGCTTGTCCAGAAAAGCGAACCTTAGGAACTGATGATGTTCCTTGTGGATAGGAATATGTAGGTACGCATCCTTTAAATCCACGGTAGTCATAAATTGATTTTCCTGGATAGTAGGTAGGATCATTCGAATAGTTTCCATTTTGAACGATGGTACCCTGAGAAATTTGTTTAGGATCTTTAGATCCAAAATTGGTCTGAATGTTCCCTCTTTTTTGGGAACTATGAACAGATTGGAATAAAATCCCATTCCTTGTTCTCTTATTGGAACTGGATGTATCACTCCCATCTTTAACAGGTCTTCTACACAATGTAAGAATGCCTGTCTCTTTATTTGGTTTGAAGATAATTGAGACCTGTGGAACCTTCCCCTTGGGGGTAGTTCCTTGAATTCCAGGAGATAACCTTGAGAAACTATTTCTAGCGCCCAAGGATCCTGAACATCTCTTGCCCAAGCCTGAGCAAAGAGAGAAAGTCTGCCCCCCACTAGATCCGGTCCCGGATCGGGGGCTATCCCTTCATGCTGTTTTGGTAGCAGTGGTAGGCTTCTTGGCCTGCTTACCCTTGTTCCAGCCTTGCATTGGTTTCCAGGCTGGTTTGGGTTGTGAAGTATTACCCTCTTGCTTAGAGGATACAGAATTAGAGACTGGTCCGTTTCTGCGAAAGGGACGAAAATTAGGCTTATTATTAGCCTTAAAAGACCTATCCTGTGGGAGGGCGTGGCCCTTTCCCCCAGTGATGTCTGAAATAATCTCTTTCAAATCAGGTCCAAATAATGTTTTACCTTTGAAAGGAATGTTAAGCAATTTTGTCTTGGAAGACACATCCGCTGACCAAGACTTTAGCCAAAGCACTCTGCGCGCCACGACAGCAAACCCTGAATTTTTCGCCGCTAATCTAGCTAATTGCAAAGCGGCATCTAAAACAAAAGAGTTAGCCAATTTAAGTGCTTGAACTCTGTCCATAACCTCCTCATACGAAGATTCTTTACTGAGCGATTTTTCTAGTTCCTCGAACCAGAAACACGCTGCCGTAGTGACAGGAACAATGCATGAAATTGGTTGTAGAAGGTAACCTTGCTGTACAAAAATCTTTTTAAGCAAACTCTCTAATTTCTTATCCATAGGATCTTTGAAAGCACAACTATCTTCGATAGGAATAGTAGTGCGTTTGTTTAGAGTAGAAACCGTCCCCTCGACCTTGGGGACTGTCTGCCATAAGTCCTTTCTGGGGTCGACTATAGGAAATAATTTCTTAAATATAGGGGGGGGGGAACAAAAGGTATGCCGGGCCTTTCCCACTCTATATTTACTATGTCCGCCACCCGCTTGGGTATAGGAAAAGCGTCGGGGGGCACCGGAACCTCTAGGAACTTGTCCATCTTACATAATTTCTCTGGAATGACCAAATTGTCACAATCATCCAGAGTAGATAACACCTCCTTAAGCAGTGCGCGGAGATGTTCTAATTTAAATTTAAATGTCACAACATCAGGTTCAGCTTGATGAGAAATTTTTCCTGAATCTGAAATTTCTCCATCAGACAAATCCTCCCTCATGGCCCCTTGAGATTGGTGTGAGGGTATGTCAGAACAGTTATCATCAGCGTCCTCTTGCTCTTCAGTGTTTAAAACAGAGCAATCGCGCTTTCTCTGATAAGTAGGCATTTTGGATAAAAGATTTGCTATGGAGTTATCCATTACAGCCGTTAATTGTTGCATGGTAATAAGTATTGGCGCACTAGATGTACTAGGGGCCTCCTGTGTGGGCATAACTGGTGTAGACACAGTAGGGGATGATGTAGTATCATGTTTACTCCCCTCATTTGAGGAATCATCTTGGGCAATATCATTATCTGTTGCATTACTGTCCTTACTTTGTTTGGACGATATGGCACAATTATCACATAAATTTAAATGGGGAGACACATTGGCTTTCATACATATAGAACATAGCTTATCTGATTGTACAGACATGTTAAACAGGCTTAAACTTGTCAACAAAGCACAAAAAACGTTTTAAAATAAAACCGTTACTGTCACTTTAAATTTCAAACTGAAAACACTTTATTACTGAATATGTGAAAAAGTATGAAGGAATTGTTCAAAATTTACCAAAATTTCACCACAGTGTCTTAAAGCATTAAAAGTATTGCACACCAAATTTCAGAGCTTTAACCCTTAAATTAACGGAACCGGAGCCGTTTTTACATTTAACCCCTATACAGTCCCAGAATGAGGCTCTGTCTATAACTAGAAAGGGTCCCATCTGAAAAAGGTGTCCAACACAGTGCCTGCCGTTTTTCTAAACGTTCCCCAAGATTATAATACCAATAATTAGTTAGAATCTGCATAATATGCCTAGTAAAGCAATTGTTTTAGCCCAGAAAAATGTCTACCAGTTTTTAAGCCCTTTTTGAAGCCCTTTATTCTTTTATGTTTAACTAAGAAAATGGCTTACCGGTCCCCATGAGGGGAAATGACAGCCTTCCAGCATTACATGGTCTTGTTAGAAATATGGCTAGTCATACCTTAAGCAGAAAAGACTGCTAACTGTTTCCCCCAACTGAAGTTACTTCATCTCAACAGTCCTGTGTGGAAACAGCAATCGATTTTAGTTACTGTCTGCTAAAATCATCTTCCTCTTACAAACAGAAATCTTCATCCTTTTCTGTTTCAGAGTAAATAGTACATACCAGCACTATTTTAAAATAACAAACACTTGATAGAAGAATAAAACTACATTTAAACACCAAAAAACTCTTAACCATCTCTGTGGAGATGTTGCCTGTGCAACGGCAAAGAGAATGACTGGGGTGGGCGGAGCCTAGGAGGGATCATGTGACCAGCTTTGCTGGGACTCTTTGCCATTTCCTGTTGGGGAAGAGAATATCCCACAAGTAAGGATGACGCCGTGGACCGGACACACCAATGTTGGAGAAATGCCATTTAGCTATATAAACCTATATTAGCATTTACTGAGCTGACATTTTATAAGAATCACATTTCATATAAGTCTTTCTTATGTGTTAACTATATTTCATATATGATTCTGCCTACAAAGAAAAGGTAATACATGACAGAGATTCAGAGTGAGATTTGACTTTCGTGGACAGTCAAAAAGCAATGCCGGGTTCTGGAAAACTTACAAAGATGTGACAGTATCTAGAGGCCACATGTAAAGGTAATTGAGGCTACTCCAGTTGGATGAATGGTTTCCAGGTGCAATAGGAGCTCTCATCCTGAAATCATCAAGACACAAGCACCCCATTAACAGTATCCACGTGACCCTATAAATCAGGTGAGATATTGCCAGGGAGCACCAGGCACAAGCAAAAGAAAGAAAGGGCGAAAAGTTCTAAATCCAGGAGCCATGGGTACAAAAGAAATGAATCATAGTCTGTGCATATGGTGTACAGTTTAACCCCTTTGAGGTGGGCTTCTGTGCACTATGTGTTAATGCCAGTATAAAACATAGGAGATTAACGCTTTCCGCAGATTTTGGGAGCTCTTTAGACTCTCTGCTGGGCTTTTGCACAATGTCTTGTTTCTGCTGTCTAGCTCATGGTAAGCCAGTGGTCTAGATTTAATAAACCTCATATTTTAAACAATCTGCTCATGCAAGATCCACTGGGTCATAGATGTCAATTAATAAAAAATAAAATGTGCCACCGATAGCTCTGTAACTCTATAAGAAACATGCATTACATTTTCTGCTGACAAGTAAAGAATAATGATTCCCACTTACACAACAAAAAATATCAAACATAGCAGTTATATGACCATTAAATACAGTAGACAAATAACCGATAATAATAATAAAACAGCAGTTATATGACCATTAAATACAGTAGAAATGCATAATCAGCAAGTGCATAATAAAAAGACAATGCAATAGAAAATTACTCTGAATTTTTTAATGAGCAGTAGATTTTTGTTGACAAATTACAAAATGTAATTCAATTTGCCGGCATCTTGTATCATGTGACAGCCATCAGCCAATCACAGGCTCATATATACGTAAACACCATAAACCCTGGCACATGCTCAGTAGGATCTGGTGCCACAGAATGTATGCATATAAAAACTTAGAAAATGTGCATATAAAATTTATAAAGTCTCTTAAAACTGCATGCTCTAATTAATGAAAGTAACATTTTGATTATAGTGAATTTTGGATGTTCTCTAATCATTTTCTTTATTTTTTTTTTAAATATAGGTGACATCAATTCAATTATATTTTATATCAGTTGTAACTTTTTCTCCCCTGAGATTGCTGCAAATTAATATAAAAATTATGTTTATTTAAATTTGTATTACTAACCGTGCTGCTATACTGCAAATGACAAAGGCATCTACTTATCAAGCCGTCAACTTACTTGCATTCGACGGCACCAATACGCTCACCTAAGATCGCCTAACATCCCTGCCGCGGACCTGAATACACTCTCCAAAGTTACCAAAAAAGCTGTCAAAAAGCCGCGCACCAAGTACGGGGCGATGAGCAGCGGACTGTTGTTAACTAACAGTCATCGATCTCACTGCTCTTCAGCTTTTTCCCAGCTTTATTGGTATACTGTTACTAAACACCGCCACTATACTATACTGTTTTACCCCTATCCCGCTGCTCACGAACCGTGCCGCAACTAAATAAAGTTATTAACCCCTAAACCGCCGCTCCTGGAGCCCACCGCCACACTAATAAATTTATTAACTCCTATCCTGCAGCTACCAGAGCCCACCGCCACCTACATTATGTTATTAACCCCTAATCTGCCGCCCCCTACACCGCCACCACCTACATTATGTTATTAACCCCTAATCTGCCACCCCCTACACCGCCGCCACCTACATTATACTTATTAACCCCTAATCTGCCGCCCCCAACGTCGTCGCCACTATATTAAATTTATTAACCCTTAAATCTAAGTCTAACCCTAACACCCCTAACTTAAATATAATTTAAATAAATCTAAAGAAAATTCCTATCATTACTAAATAATTCATATTTAAAACTAAATACTTAACTATAAAATAAACCCTAAGCTAGCTACAATAAAACTAATAGTTACATTGTAGCTAGCTTGGGTTTTATTTTTATTTTACAGACAAGTTTGTATTTATTTTAACTAGGTAGAATAGTTACTAAATAGTTATTAACTATTTAATAACTACCTAGTTAAAATAAATACAAAAGTACCTGTAAAATAAAACCTAACCTAAGTTACACTAACACCTAACATTACACTATAATTAAATAAATTACATATATTAAATACTATTAAATAAATTAAATACAATTATCTAAAGTACATAAAAACAAACACTAAATTACAGAAAATAATAAACAAATTACAAGATATTTAAACTAATTACACTTAATCTAATAGCCCTATAAAATTAAAAAAACTCCCCCCAAAATAAAAAAAACCTAGCCTAAACTAAACTACCAATAGCCCTTAAAAGGGCCTTTTGCGGGGCATTGCCCCAAAGTAATCAGCTCTTTTACCTGTAAAAAAAATACAAACAACCCCCCCCAACAGTGAAACCTACCACCCACACAACCAACCCCCCAAAAAAAACTAACTAAAAAACCTAAGCTCCCCATTGCCCTGGGGGGTTTGTTGTGTGGGTGATGGGTTTTACTGTTGGGGGGTTGTTTGTATTTTTTTTACAGGTGAAAGAGCTGATCACTTTGGGGCAATGCCCCGCAAAAGGCCCTTTTAAGGGCTATTGGTAGTTTAGTTTAGGCTAGGTTTTTTTTTTATTTTGGGGGGGGATTTTTTTATTTTGATAGGGCTATTAGATTAGGTGTAATTAGTTTAAATATCTGATAATTTGTTTTTTATTTTCTGTAATTTAGTGGGGTTTTTTTTGTACTTTAGATAATTGTATATAATTTAGATAATTGTATTTAATTTATGTAATTTATTTAATTATAGTGTAATGTTAGGTGTTAGTGTAACTTAGGTTAGGTTTTATTTTACAGGTACTTTTGTATTTATTTTAGCTAGGCAGTTATTAATTAGTTAATAACTATTTAATATCTATTCTACCTAGTTAAAATAAATACAAACTTGCTGTAAAATAAAAATAAACCCTAAGAGAGCTACAATGTAACTATTAGTTATATTGTAGCTATCTTAGGGTTTATATTATAGGTAAATAGGAATAATTTAGGTAATGATAGGAATTTTCTTTAGATTTATTTAAATTATATTTAAGTTAGGGGTGTTAGGGTTAGACTTAGGTTTAGGGGTTAATTCATTTAATATAGTGGCGGCGACGTTGGGGACGGCAGATTAGGGGTTAATAAGTATAATGTAGGTGGCGGCGGTGTAGGGGTGGCAGATTAGGGGTTAATAAGTATAATGTAGATGGCGGCGGTGTAGGGGGTGGCAGATTAGGGGTGTTTAAACTCGGGGTACATGTTAGGGTGTTAGGTGTAAACATAACTTTATTCTCCCATAGGAATCAATGGGATATCGGGCAGCAGCGAACATAAGCTTTCGCTGCTTTCAGACTCACATTGACTCCTATGTCATTCGCTACCGCCAGGGCAGCGGATTGAAAACCAGGTACGCTGGGCCGGAATAGTGGCGAGCGTACCTGGTAGGTATTTGTTAACTAGCAAAAGTAGTCAGTTAGTGCCGAATTTGCATTCAGAACATCTGTAGTGACGTAAGCATTGATCTGTGTCGGACTGAGACCGGCGGATAGTATGTTACGTCACAAAATTCTACTTTTGCTAGTTTGTAGGCTTTGATAACTAAGGGGAATCAGGCTCTCCACAATTACGCTGCTGAATTCCAGCGTATTTGCGGTTGACGGCTTGATAAGTAGATGCCAAAGTCTCATTTCATTGAGCACTTTATTCAATATTTTCTGTCTAGAAGTAAAGTTAGGAAACACATTTGTCATTCTTTCTATTAAAAGAAATGGTGCAGTGTCAAACAGTGGTGTCTATATGTCATCTATTTATCTGTCTGTCTCTTTTATCTATCTATCTATCTATCTATCTATCTATCCATCTATCTATCTCTTTTCTTAATCTATCTGTCATTGAACTATCTATCTATTCATTATCAGGTGTTCCTCCATTAACATTTATAGTTGCATGAGGATCCCAATACATGATATCACATATCTCACACATCAAATGCGAACAATTAGCAATTGCTGAAAAACAATAACTACAATGGAAACGCTCTTGCAATACAAGTCATGTAAATGTTTGCAACTGTAAGTAAGTACTCTGTGAACAGTTATCCTTCAGCTACTGACCAGCTGCGTGTTGGAAATAAAAACCCAGCCAATTAGCTTCATCAGTACTGATGCCACTCTTAGATTTGACTCATTCAGATGCCAGATGCACGCACCCTTGCAAGTCCTGGGACTAGCATCCTGATTGGCTGCTTAAAGTTCCTTTACAATGGGATGTGGCTACTAAGGAAATTTTGAGGTAAAATATCTTCCTTTTTTACATAGAGCAGTTCAGGTGATATTTTCCAGTCAACTTTTTTCAGCAATGCTGCATCACTTTCAAGTGCTTCAACATTTGGTTATCGTGTTGCTTTAAGGAAATAACATAAGTATTTACTTTATAATGTATTCATATTTTTCATCAGTCATCCCCTTCTCATCTTCTCTGTTTTTCATGTCACCACTAAAATATTATCTTTTGCAAAGTTAGGAAAACGGAACAATATGAGATGGGAACATGAAATTCCCTTTTCAAGGACATTTCCACATAATGTATCTGAGATGAAACCATTTATCAGAACAATGAGCAAATGAGCAAGACAAATGCATTGGACTGACTTGTTTTACTTCCTGATAAAAAAAAAAATAAGCGGTAAAACATATTTTGTATACAGTGTATTTCTAAAATAATGTATTTTTATTAAGGTTTTTTTTACTGTACAGTACATATGAATACATAACACCAGATTGTAGAGGTGGATAATCACAGTACTGAGCAATCTTCCTTAAAGGGACACTAAACCCACATTTTTTTCTTTAAAGGGACATAATACTCATATGCTAAATCACTTGAAACTGATGCAGTATAACTGTAAAAAGCTGATAAAAAAAATATCACCTGCGCATCTCTATGTAAAAAAGGAAGATATTTTACCTCACAATCTCCTCAGCTCAGCAGAGTAAGTTCTGTGTAAAAAGTTATACTTCACCTGCTCCCAGCTGCAGGTAAAAAAAAATAAAAAATGAAGAAATAAACAGCAGCCAATCAGCATCAGCAGTGCTGAGGTCATGAACTCTTTTACTGTGATCTCATGAGATTTGACTTAACGCTCATGAGATTTCATAGTAAGCTTCCTTTACCTGATTGGTGAAATAATATGAGAGTGCACGAGGCTCATCCCCTAAGATGTCCCAGGACAGACACACTAAAATGCTGCTTAGAAATCCTTTACAATGGGAGGTGGCTACTGAGGAACTTTTGAGGTAAAATATCTTTCTTTTTTACATAGAGATGTTCAGGAGATATTTTCTAGTCAGCTTTTTACAGCTATACTGCATCACTTTCAAGTGTTTAAACATTTGGGTATTATGTCCCTTTAATGATTCAGATAGAGCAGGCATTTTAAGCAACTTTCTATTTTACTCCTACTACAAATTTTTCTTCCTTCTCTTGCTTTCTTTATTTATAAAGTAGGAATTTAAAGCTTAGGAGCCAGCCCATTTTAGGTTTAACACCATGGATAGCACTTGCTTATTGGTGGCTACATTTAGCAACTCAATAAGCAAGCATAACCCAGGTTCTCAACCAAAATGGGTTGGCTCTTAAGCTTTACATTCCTGCTTTTTAAATAAAGATAGCAAGAGAACGAAGAAAAATTGAAAATAAGAGTAAAATAGAACGTTGCTTAAAATTGCATGCTTTATCTGAATCATTAAAGAAAACATTTGGGTTTAGTGTCACTTTAAGGGATTAAATAACCTATCGTCCCTGAGACTAGCAATACTCAACCAAACCTTAACAGACCTAATAAACAGTAAAATAAAACACTGCCACAAGAATTGGACGTTAAAGACCCATGGGTTGTATTTATTATTTTATTTATTATCCAGCACAGAACATCTGACACAAACGCTTTAATTAAAAGAAACTCAGGTGACGACAAATCGGGTTCTGAGTTACTAACTCATGTTAAGCGAATCAGGTCCCAGACCGCGCATGTTCAGCGGAGCCCGGCTACCACGCTATCTAACAGAGACACATAAAGAGGAGGTCTTTGGCCCGCAACATACCCAGAAGGAGCACCCCCAGGCTCGAACCTTGCGATAACGCTTCTCTTTCAATTGCCGTCACTCAACTCTCTCTCTGCCTCTGGCCTGAACCAAGACCAACAGCCCAGCTAGGGTACCATATGCACAGAACAAGTCCAAACCAGTAGGTCCCAGGTCAGCTAGTCATAAATTAGGACTAGTATCATATAACAAAATTAACATATACATTTGAAGGAAAACAATTGTGCAGAAATATACAAATAGGGAGAAATCAAACCAAACCAAAACAGATATTACAGTAATATTAACAAGATCTTTGAGTCAAACAAATAATTAACTTGGCAAACACAGTATTATTGATGAATTTATAAATAGCTCCAGGTATTCAATTGACAATCGTAATGTTAAATAAAAGCTCACGCGAGCTATGGAGGCGTGGTTTCTGGAACAATGCAATGGAGGATATTTCTATTTTTAAAAAAATTGTCCAAACTAGAGAATGAAATTAAAGGTCTAATTTTGCAGCTTGAAAAACACAGTTTAGACACGTACTATAATAATTTGATTCATGGCTCAGAGAGCTTATAGATAAGTTTGAGCTGTGAGAGGCTAAAAAGAGGAATTAAAGGGACACTGAACCCAATTTTTTTCTTTCGTGATTCAGATAGAGCATGACATTTAAAGCAACTTTCTAATTTACTCCTAATATCAAATTTTCTTCATTCTCTTGGTATCTTTATTTGAAATGCAAGAATGTAAGTTTAGATGCTGGCCCATTTTTGGTGAACAACCTGGGTTGGCCTTGCTGATTGGTGGATACATTCATCCACCAATAAAAAAGTGCTGTTCAGAGTTCTCAACCAAAAAAAAAACTTAGATGCCTTCTTTTTCAAATAAAGATAGCAAGAGAACAAAGAAAAAATGATAATAGGAGTAAATTAGAAAGTTGCTTAAAATTGCATGCTTTATCTGAATCATGAAAGAAAAAAACAGAATTTATGCTTACCTGATAAATTACTTTCTCCAACGGTGTGTCCGGTCCACGGCATCATCCTTACTTGTGGGATATTCTCTTCCCCAACAGGAAATGGCAAAGAGTCCCAGCAAAGCTGGTCACATGATCCCTCCTAGGCTCCGCCCACCCCAGTCATTCGACCGACGGACAGGAGGAAATATATATAGGAGAAACCATATGATACCGTGGTGACTGTAGTTAGAGAAAATATTTCATCAGACCTGATTAAAAAACCAGGGCGGGCCGTGGACCGGACACACCGTTGGAGAAAGTAATTTATCAGGTAAGCATAAATTCTGTTTTCTCCAACATTGGTGTGTCCGGTCCACGGCGTCATCCTTACTTGTGGGAACCAATACCAAAGCTTTAGGACACGGATGAAGGGAGGGAGCAAATCAGGTCACCTAAACGGAAGGCACCACAGCTTGCAAAACCTTTCTCCCAAAAATAGCCTCTGAAGAAGCAAAAGTATAAAATTTGTAAAATTTGGCAAAAGTGTGCAGTGAAGACCAAGTCGCTGCCTTACATATCTGGTCAACAGAAGCCTCGTTCTTGAAGGCCCATGTGGAAGCCACAGCCCTAGTGGAGTGAGCTGTGATTCTTTCAGGAGGCTGCCGTCCGGCAGTCTCATAAGCCAAACGGATAATGCTTTTAAGCCAAAAGGAAAGAGAGGTAGAAGTCGCTTTTTGACCTCTCCTTTTACCAGAATAAACAACAAACAAGGAAGATGTTTGTCTGAAATCTTTAGTAGCCTCTAAATAGAACTTTAGAGCACGGACAACGTCCAAATTGTGTAATAAACGTTCCTTCTTTGAAACTGGATTCGGACACAAAGAAGGTACAACTATCTCCTGGTTAATATTTTTATTAGAAACAACTTTAGGAAGAAAACCAGGCTTAGTGCGCAAAACCACCTTATCTGCATGGAACACCAGATAAGGAGGAGAACACTGCAGAGCAGATAACTCTGAAACTCTTCTAGCAGAAGAAATTGCAACCAAAAACAAAACTTTCCAAGATAGTAACTTAATATCTATGGAATGTAAGGGTTCAAACGGAACCCCTAGAAGAACTGAAAGAACTAGATTTAGACTCCAGGGAGGAGTCAAAGGTCTGTAAACAGGCTTGATCCTAACCAGAGCCTGAACAAATGCTTGAACATCTGGCACAGCTGCCAGTCTTTTGTGTAGTAAGACAGATAAAGCAGAGATCTGTCCCTTTAGAGAACTTGCAGATAATCCTTTCTCCAAACCTTCTTGAAGAAAGAAGAGAATCTTAGGAATTTTTATCTTATTCCATGGAAATCCTTTGGATTCACACCAACAGATATATTTTTTCCCATATTTTATGGTAATTTTTTCTAGTTACAGGCTTTCTGGCCTGAACCAGAGTATCTATCACCGAATCTGAAAACCCACGCTTTGATAGAATCAAGCGTTCAATATCCAAGCCGTCAGTTGGAGGGAGACCAGATTTGGGTGTTCGAATGGACCTTGAACAAGAAGGTCCTGTCTCAAAGGTAGCTTCCATGGTGGAGCCGATGACATATTCACCAGGTCTGCATACCAAGTCCTGCGTGGCCATGCAGGAGCTATCAAGATCACCGAGGCCCTCTCCTGATTGATCCTGGCTACCAGCCTGGGAATGAGAGGAAACGGTGGGAATACGTAAGCTAGGTTGAAAGTCCAAGGTGCTACTAGTGCATCTACTAGAGTCGCCTTGGGATCCCTGGATCTGGACCCGTAGCAAGGAACCTTGAAGTTCTGACGAGACGCCATCAGATCCATCAGATGTCTGGAATGCCCCATAATTGAGTTATTTGGGCAAAGATTTCCGGATGGAGTTCCCACTCCCCCGGATGAAATGTCTGACGACTCAGAAAATCCGCTTCCCAATTTTCCACTACTGGGATGTGGATCGCAGACAAGTGGCAGGAGTGATCCTCCGCCCATTGAATAATTTTGGTCACTTCTTTCATCGCCAGGGAACTCTTTGTTCCCCCTTGATGATTGATATAAGCAACAGTCGTCATGTTGTCTGATTGGAACCTTATGAATTTGGCCTTTGCTAGTTGAGGCCAAGCTCTGAGAGCATTGAATATCGCTCTCAGTTCCAGAATGTTTATTGGGAGAAGAGACTCTTCCCGAGAACATAGACCCTGAGCTTTCAGGGATTCCCAGACCGCACCCCAGCCCACTAGACTGGCGTCGGTCGTGACAATCACCCACTCTGGCCTGCGGAAGCTCATTCCCTGGGACAGATGGTCCAGGGTCAGCCACCAACGGAGTGAATCTCTGGTCTTTTGATCTACTTGAATCATTGGAGACAAGTCTGTATAATCCCCATTCCACTGTTTGAGCATGCACAGTTGTAATGGTCTTAGATGAATTCGTGCAAAAGTAACTATGTCCATTGTTGCAACCATCAATCCTATTACTTCCATGCACTGCGCTATGGAAGGACGAGGAACAGAATGAAGCACTTGACAAGAGCTTAGAAGTTTTGATTTTCTGACCTCTGTCAGAAAAATCCTCATTTCTAAGGAATCTATTATTGTTCCCAAGAAGGGAACTCTTGTTGACGGGGACAGAGAACTCTTTTCTTTGTTCACCTTCCATCCGTGAGATGTGAGAAAGGCTAGAACGATGTCCGTATGAGCCTTTGCCTTTGACAGGGACGACGCTTGTATTAGAATGTCGTCCAAGTAAGGTACTACTGCAATGCCCCTTGGTCTTAGAACCGCTAGAAGGGACCCTAGCACCTTTGTGAAAATCCTTGGAGCAGTGGCTAATCCGAATGGAAGAGCCACAAACTGGTAATGTTTGTCCAGAAAAGCGAACCTTAGGAACTGATGATGTTCCTTGTGGATAGGGATATGTAGGTACGCATCCTTTAGATCCACGGTAGTCATAAATTGACTTTCCTGGATGGTGGGTAGAATCGTTCGAATAGTTTCCATTTTGAACGATGGTACCCTGAGAAATTTGTTTAGGATCTTCAAATCCAAAATTGGTCTGAACGTTCCCTCTTTTTTGGGAACTACGAACAGATTGGAATAAAATCCCATTCCTTGTTCCTTTATTGGAACTGGGTGTATCACTCCCCTCTTTAACAGGTCTTCTACACAATGTAAGAATGCCTGTCTCTTTATTTGGTTTGAGGATAAGTGAGACTTGTGGAACCTTCCCCTTGGGGGTAGTTCCTTGAATTCCAGGAGATAACCTTGAGAAACTATTTCTAGCGCCCAAGGATCCTGAACATCTCTTGCCCAAGCCTGAGCAAAGAGAGAGAGTCTGCCCCCCACCAGATCCGGTCCCGGATCGGGGGCTACTCCTTCATGCTGTCTTGTTAGCAGTGGCAGGCTTCTTGGCCTGCTTACCCTTGTTCCAGCCTTGCATTGGTTTCCAAGCTGGTTTGGGTTGTGAGGCATTACCCTCTTGCTTAGAGGATGCAGAATTAGAGGCTGGTCCATTTCTGCGAAAGGGACGAAAATTAGGCTTATTTTTAGCCTTAAAAGACCTATCCTGTGGAAGGGCGTGGCCCTTTCCCCCAGTGATGTCTGAAATAATCTCTTTCAAATCAGGTCCAAATAAAGTTTTACCTTTGAAAGGAATATTAAGTAATTTTGTCTTGGATGACACATCCGCTGACCAAGACTTTAGCCAAAGCGCTCTGCGCGCCACAATAGCAAACCCTGAATTTTTCGCCGCTAATTTTGCTAATTGCAAAGCGGCATCTAAAATAAAAGAGTTAGCCAATTTAAGTGTGTGAACTCTGTCCATAACCTCCTCATATGGGGTTTCTCTACTGAGCGACTTTTCTAGTTCCTCGAACCAGAACCATGCTGCCGTAGTGACAGGAACAATGCATGAAATTGGTTGTAGAAGGTAGCCTTGCTGTACAAAAATCTTTTTAAGCAAACCTTCCAATTTTTTATCCATAGGATCTTTAAAAGCACAACTATCTTCGATAGGAATAGTAGTGCGTTTGTTTAGAGTAGAAACTGCCCCCTCGACCTTGGGGACTGTCTGCCATAAGTCCTTTCTGGGGTCGACCATAGGAAATAATTTCTTAAATATAGGGGGAGGAACAAAAGGTATGCCGGGCTTTTCCCACTCTTTATTTACTATGTCCGCCACCCGCTTGGGTATAGGAAAAGCGTCGGGGGGCACCGGAACCTCTAGGAACTTGTCCATCTTACATAATTTCTCTGGAATGACCAAATTGTCACAATCATCCAGAGTAGATAACACCTCCTTAAGCAGTGCGCGGAGATGTTCTAATTTAAATTTAAATGTCACAACATCAGGTTCAGCTTGATGAGAAATTTTTCCTGAATCTGAAATTTCTCCCTCAGACAAAACCTCCCTCATGGCCCCTTCAGATTGGTGTGAGGGTATGACAGAACAATTATCATCAGCGTCCTCTTGCTCTTCAGTGTTTAAAACAGAGCAATCGCGCTTTCTCTGATAAGTAGGCATTTTGGATAAAAGATTTGCTATGGAGTTATCCATTACAGCCGTTAATTGTTGCATGGTAATAAGTATTGGCGCACTAGATGTACTAGGGGCCTCCTGCATGGGCAAAACTGGTGTAGACACAGTAGGAGATGATGTAGTATCATGTTTACTCCCCTCATTTGAGGAATCATCTTGGGCAATATCATTATTTGTGGCAGTACTGTCCTTACTTTGTTTGGACGCTATGGCACAATTATCACATAAATTTAAATGGGGAGACACATTGGCTTTCATACATATAGAACATAGCTTATCTGAAGGTACAGACATGTTAAACAGGCTTAAACTTGTCAACAAAGCACAAAAAAACGTTTTAAAACAAAACCGTTACTGTCACTTTAAATTTCAAACAGAAAACACTTTATTACTGAATATGTGAAAAAGTATGAAGGAATTGTTGAAAAATTACCAAATTTTCACCACAGTGTCTTAAAGCCTTAAAAGTATTGCACACCAAATTTCAGAGCTTTAACCCTTAAAATAACGGAACCGGAGCCGTTTTTCAATTTAACCCCTATACAGTCCCAGATACAGTCTTTGCTAAGAACCAACCAAGCCCTGAGGGGAATACGATACCAAATGACGCCTTCTAAAAGCTTTTTCAGAGATTCTTAGATCCTCACACATGCATCTGCATGCCCTGCTCTTAAAAAACAACTGTGCATTAATGGCGCGAAAATGAGTCTCAGTCTATGACTAGAAAGGCCCCCTGACTGAAAAAGGTGTCCAATACAGTGCCTGCCGTTTTATAAACGTTCCCCAAGATTATAAATGTCAATAGTTAGCCTAAATTTGAATAATATGCACAAATAAAGCAATCGATTTAGCCCATAAAAATGTCTACCAGTTTTTTAGCCCATAATAAGCCCTTTATTCTGTTTGTTTTTGACTAAGAAAATGGCTTACCGGTCCCCATGAGGGGAAATGACAGCCTTCCAGCATTATACAGTCTTGCTAGAAATATGGCTAGTCATACCTTAAGCAGAAAAGTCTGCTAACTGTTTCCCCCAACTGAAGTTACTTCATCTCAACAGTCCTATGTGGAAACAGCAATCGATTTTAGTTACTGTCTGCTAAAATCATCTTCCTCTTACAAACAGAAATCTTCATCCTTTTCTGTTTCAGAGTAAATAGTACATACCAGCACTATTTTAAAATAACAAACACTTGATAGAAGAATAAAAACTACATTTAAACACCAAAAAACTCTTAACCATCTCCGTGGAGATGTTGCCTGTGCAACGGCAAAGAGAATGACTGGGGTGGGCGGAGCCTAGGAGGGATCATGTGACCAGCTTTGCTGGGACTCTTTGCCATTTCCTGTTGGGGAAGAGAATATCCCACAAGTAAGGATGACGCCGTGGACCGGACACACCAATGTTGGAGAAATTTGGGTTCAGTGTCCCTTTATAGTGATTGTAAAGTTTAATAAATAAGTGCCCGGTATCTAAAAATACTCAAAAATAGGGGCACTTTCATTCATTAAACTTTACAATGAAGCTTCTTTTTTAAAATACTTACCTTTCTTTATGGAAAACAGACCAGCAATCCTCCACCACTTCTCCTGCTGTAGTTAGCACAGCGATGATGAATCCGGCTTCATCCAATTGTTGCGTGCCCCCTTTGGCGTACAGCTCGTGGGGCAACACAAAGACATTTTTTCTTTCATGACTCAGAGCATGTCATTATAAACAACTTTACATTTTTTTTCTGTTATAAAATTTGATTTATTCTCTAGCTAAACACAATGGGTGAGGGAATGACAAGAGGCATACATGTGCAGCCACCAACCAGCAGCTAGCTTCTAGTAGTGCACTGCAGCTCCTGAGCCTACCTAGGTATGGTTTTCAACAAAGGATTCCAAGAGAATAAAGTGCATTTGATAACAGAAGTAAAGTGGAAAGTTGCTTTTAATTGTAAGCTCTATCTTAACCATTAAAGAAAAAAAATGTGTTTGCCCATTTAGGGCTAGTTTACAAGTGGCACGCTATTTAGTGCTCGTGCTCGAGCTTTTGGCGTGCGTCGGGTAACGTGCATATTGCAAGTTATAAGTAAAACATTTGCACGCAACCAAAAAACCCATCCCATAATCTAATATTAAACTACAATTAGCCTTTAAAGCGGCTTTTGTAATGCAGTGCCCTAAAAAAATCAGCTCTTTTCCTAAAAAAAAATTAAGTCTCCCCCTCTAACAGTAAAACCCCCCACCCACTAAACCCCCCAAAATAAAAGAACCTAACACTAAAAAACCTAAACTACCCATTGCCCCTAAAGGGGCATTTGTTTGGTCATTGCCCTTTAAAAGGGCAGTCAGCTCTTTTAAGAAGGCCCATAACCCTAATCTAAAAAAAACAAACCCCCCAAAAATTAAAAAAAAGCCTAAATCTAACCCCCAGGTTGGTACTCACGGTTCCAGAAGAGAAGGTCCTGTTCCAGGCGGTGGAGTCTTGTTCCAAGCGGCGACTGGTTCCTGAAGTCCGTCTGTGAAGTCATCTTCGAAGCAGGGACCTCTTCTTTCTTCATTCAAGACAAAGCCGGAGTGGAGATAAGCGCGGAGCAGGACCAGCGACTGCGGAGCCATGGAGCATGGAGGATCCTCTTCGTACGATCTCCGCCGTACACTGAGTAGTAAATTCAAGGTACGCGATTAAATATGGCATCCCTTAAATTCCTACTGGCTGATTTGATTCTTCAAATTCAAATCAGCCAATAGGATGAGAGCTACTGAAATCCTATTGGCTGTTCAAATTAATTAATGAAGAATCAAATCAGCCAATAGGAATTCAAGGAATGCCATATTTAATCTCGTACCTTTAATTTACTATTCAGTGTATGGCGGAGAAAGTATGAAGAGGATCCTCCACACTCTATGGCTCTGCGGTTGCCAGTCATGCTCCGTTCTCATCTCCACTCTGGCTTGGTGCTGGATGAAGAAAGAAGAGGTCCTCGCTTGGAAGATGACTTCACTGACAGACTTCAGGAACCGGTCGCCGCTTGGAACAAGAATTCACCGCCTGGAACAGGACCTTCTCTGCCGGACTTCAAGAACCATGAGTACCAACCTGGGGGCTAGATTAAGACTTTTTTTTACATTTTTTGGGGAGTTTGTATTTTTTTTAGATTAGGGTTATGGGCCTTCTTAAAAGAGCTGACTGCCCTTTTAAGGGCAGTAAAAGACCTGAATGCCATTTTAAGGGAAATGCCCAAAGAAATGCCCCTTTAGGGGAAATGGATAGTTTAGGTTTTTTTAGTGTTAGGTTCTTTTATTTGGGGGGGTTTGGTGGGGGAGGGGTTACTGCCCTACAAAAGGTCCTTTTAATTTTTTTTTTATTTTTGATATTTTTGTTTTTTATTTTCTGTAATTTTAGCTTAATTTAAACTTAGTATTTTTTTTTTTAAAGTAATGTTAGGTTTATTATTTTAATTGTAATTTAGTTTTATTTTAATTTATGTAATGGGGTTAATTTAGGGGATGTTAGGTTAGGGGGCTTAGTGATTCGTTAATTGCATTGTGGGCTTTGGCGGTTTAGGGGTTAATAGATTTAATTGTAATTTAGTTTTATTTTAATATATGTAATGGGTTCATTTAGGGGGTGTTAGGTTAGGGGGCTTAGTGATTAGTTTTTTGCGTTGTGGGCGGTTTAGGGGCGATTTATTAGCATTATTGCGTTGTGTGGGTTTGGCGGATAAGGGGTTAATAGTTTAATAGGTTTATTGCCTTGTGGGTTAATGGCGGATTAGGGGTTAATACATTTATTAGGTAGTTTGCGATGTTGGGGTTTGGCGGATTTAGGGGTTAATACTTTAATTATTAGTTGGGATGTGGGTTTGATGGCGGATATAGGGGTTAATATACTTTGGGGGATTGCGGTTGACAGGTAGATAGACATTGCACATGCGTTAGGTGTTAGTTAATATTTTCAGGCAGTTACGGGAGTTACGGTGCTTACATACTCAGCGCAAGGCTTGCTGCGGCAGCCTTTGTGTGGCGAGGTGAAAATTAAGTTAAATGTCTCCATTTTCGCCATGTAAGTTCTTGCGCTGAATGTGTGATACTGATTTGTGACGCGGCTCTATGTTAGCTTATTGCACTAAAAATTGCATGCGACAGGTGAAATATACGTGCCTCATTTATATGCGGCGCCGTATATGTAATACCAAAATCGCAGCTTTTTCGGGCGACACCACATATGTAATGGAGCCCAAAGTGGTTCAATCACAACAGAATTTATTGCATGCCAAACAGAATATTGGAGCACATAACGCTATTATGGCGTAACAAAGTTGCAAAGTTCCTTGAACTGAAATTAAGTTTTCAAAAGGAAAGTGAAGCACACAGTATATCAACACGCTCCACAAACCAGAACATCAAAGGCAGACTTTTTCACAAACTTGTTGCTTATAATCCGGTGTCCAGATAGCACATCCCTTTAACAGTACCTTCACGGTTACCAGCTTGAGGTTAAACCATTCCATTGCAAGTTTTCTGTGACATGCGGTTACTCCCATACATATACAGAGCCTCGCTCACCATTTGCAGCAACTTGGAAGTCGGGATAAATCCGGATAAGCAAACTGAACAGCCTGGAAAGGATTCACTGGTTACAGATCACCAAACATGACGCGTTTTGCCCCTCTCCTTTCTTGGGCTCTCAATGAGGCTTTGTCAGTTGCTGAATTGGTTCAGGAGACCGGCTTTTTAACTTAGCTCCGATTAGCACCTCCTCTTTCTATTTCAACTCCCCTAATTACAGAGATACTGGTATCTTAATAGCATGACTTAGGAGAAAATCACTTCTAACAATTTAAATGCAGCATATTTACAGGAACATACATAGTGAATATAATGCAGAATACTTACATGTTCACCATAAATAAAACAATATAGTATTGTCATGGCCAAAACTCCAAATATTTACATTAAATCCTAATCTCACAAGTTCGTAGAACAGGGCTTTCTAAAAAAAGTACAGGTGAAGAGATTTTTGTAACTATTTAAAGAGACATACACATTTTGAATACCTGATCTTAAGATTTCTTTAAAGCTGGTGAAGCCTAGGTTCATCCTAGGAAATTTCAAAAAGCCAGAAGACATCGCTTGTGGCATAGAATTATAGAAAACAGGAATATTCAATTTTTTTTTTATTTATTCATTTTTATTTAGCAAGTAATACAGTGAAAGTTTTTCAGTACAAGTATTTTCTTACATGAAATATTAATTTGAGCAATAAAACTGTAAAAACTGTTGAGTCAGAACATGTTGTAGAGTCTTTTCACTGTGAATGTCCATATTAAGTTTCTTTTAACTTAACAAATAACAAGAAGAAATAGCAACCAAAACAGAAACAAACATGATAACAATACCAAATCTCATTTTGAATGAGCTAGCTTGGAGCTAGCTATTTCATCATATCCTTTCACCTATATAGTACTATATCAAACTGATATTATGTTAACATAGGCTCAAATTTAGAAAGATCTTAACGGGTAGAGGGCGTGGGGAAGGGCGGGGGCGAGAATGTAGTGTAGCCCATTTCAGGATAACTTTTATCTAAATGATAAAATCATCATGTGACGCTAGAATCTTGAGAAAAACTCTTTGTGTTAATAGGTAATTCATGTCGGATATCCTCCCAAATGAATTTTAAATCATGGAAAAATGCTAGATTGTTGGATTTTAAATATCCATACTCTTCTATTAATAGGGTATTATCCATATGAGTGAGCCAGTTACTGAATGTAGGTGTCAGCCGCTCTGGAATCAATCCGGGATGTAACCCAACTGCTAGCGTGAATTGAAAGCACACGCTAGCACACTGAGAAATATCCAGGACGTGACCCACTCAGGAAGCAGATTAGAAGATAAAAAATGAATATTGTTCCAGAATGCAGGAAAGCCACAAAGGATAAAACGTCCCTTTAAGTAGTACAAAGAACAAAAAGGAAATGCTCTTACTTGAAGCTTCTGAAAAAGGTCCTCTTTAGCAGGCTTGTAAAACAAAGGAAAAGTTCTCTTTTGCAGCTTGTAAAAGTAAAAGTTCCTTTTAAGCAGGTGTATAACAAACAGAAAGGAAAAGTTCTCTTTTGCAGCTTGTAAAAGTAAATGTCCCTTTTAAGCAGGTGTATAACAAACAGAAAGGCAAAGTTCTCTTTTGCAGCTTGTAAAAGTAAATGTCCCCTTTTTAACAGGTTTAGAACAAACAGAATAGCACAGTTTCTTGTACAGCTTGTAAAAGTATAATGTCCCTTTAAGCAGGTTTATAACAAACAGAAAGGCAAAGTTCTCTTTTGCAGCTTGTAAAAGTAAAATGTCCCTTTAAGCAGGTTTTGTTTTTCAAAGAAAAGGTTTAAAGGTAAAGGCAAAAGCAAGGTCAGGCAGGCAGAAGTCGGCATCCAAATATCAGCAAAAGGTATAGGCAAAAGACAAGGTCAGGCAAGCAGAAGTCGGCATCCAAGTATCAGCAAAAGGGAAAAAGCTACAGGCAAGGTCAGGCAGGCAGAAGTCAACATCCAAATATCAGCAAGTAAGGTTTAGGCAAGAGGCTTGGTCAGGCAGGCAGGAGTCGGTACACAAAAGAACAGAATTGATACGGTACTCACAATCCAAAGGGAAACAAACAAACGGGCCCAGATTCAGATCTCCCGCCGTGGTTTAAAGGGCAGGAGCGTAACCGTCATCAGAGGGGTGTGTCGAGAAAGCGTCATGTTGCTAAGCAACATGACGTCAGACACACAGAGAAGTTCCGGGAGCCGCGGCGACACGGCGATGAACGGAAGCAATCATGACAGCACCCCCCTCCTCAAGGACCCCTCCGGGGGACAGGACCAGGTCTATCAGGATGAGTCTTGTGGAAGGTCTTGACCAAAATAGGAGCATTTACTTGATGAGCAGGTTCCCAAGAACGTTCCGTGACTGGATAACCCTTCCAATGAATGAGATAATACAATTTCTTGCCCCGCAACTTGGAATCTAGAATATGGCTGATCTCAAACTCAGGATGTCCATGCACCAATAACGGTGGAGGTTTAGAAAAAGGCTTAGAATACCTGTTAATCATCACAGGTTTTAAAAGAGAAACATGGAATACCGGATGGACTTTGAGAGACTTGGGTAAAGCTACCCGATAAGCAGTGGAACACACCTGACCCAGTATTCGGAAAGGACCCACATATCGTGGTCCCAATTTGTTAGAAGGTTGTTTCAGGCGAAGAAATCGAGAGGAAATCCAAACTTTATCACCAGGGCGATATTTGGGAGCCTTCTTCCGTCGAAGATCTGAAAAGAACTTGTAACGTCTAGAAGTTACAGAAAGAATACGATGTATCTTCTGCCAATGTCGAGTTAATCTTCGGGCTGTAAGATCAGAAGCAGGATTTACTGTGGAGGAAGTATGCAAAGGGAATGTCCTAGGCTGATATCCGTAAGCTGCATGAAAAGGAGAAGTCTGAAGGGAGGAATTGTACCGGGCATTATGAGCCAATTCAGCCAAAGGAAGGTAAGAAGTCCAGTTAGAGTGATAATGATCCACATAATGTCTAAGATATGTTTCAAGACACTGGTTTACTCTTTCAGTCTGACCATTCGATTGTGGGTGGTGAGAAGTAGAGAGAGATATAGTAGTACCAAAATGTTTACAAAGTGACCTCCAAAATCGAGAAACGAATTGTACCCCTCTATCTGAAACAATATCTAGAGGAAATCCATGGATTCTTACAATATGTAGAATAAAAAGTTCAGAGAGTCTTTTGGCAGATGGTAATCCTGGCAAGGGTACAAAATGAGCCGTCTTAGTGAACCTGTCGACCACCACCCAGATAGTATTGTTCCCAGTGGACAAGGGAAGATCGGTAATAAAGTCCATGGATACATGAGTCCAAGGCTGGTGAGGTATAGGCAATGGTTGGAGTAATCCTGAAGGAAGTTGGCGTGGAGTTTTGTTCATGGCACATTGTGTGCATACTGAGACGTAATCCTTCACATCTTGAGAGAGTGTAGGCCACCAGACATGTTGTTTGAGGTTTCGAGTGGTAATACTGATGCCAGGATGTCCAGAAAGGGGACTATCATGAGCCCAAAATAAAATCTTGGAACAAAGGCGTTCAGGAACAAAGAGTAAACCATCGGGAGGTTTACAGGACAAAGGAAGATGCTCTTGAGCGGACTGTAATTCTTGTAACCAAGAAGTTGTTAACTGGGCAATGACTTCATGAGGTTGGAGAATGGTACCAGACTCAGGAACTGGGGTATCTTGAAATTGTCTGGAAAGTGCGTCTGCTTTAATATTTTTTGAACCAGGTATGTAAGACAAATTATAGTGAAACCGAGAGAAGAATAATGACCAGCGTGCTTGCCTGGAATTTAATCGTTTGGCTGTTTGGAGATACAGAAGGTTCTTATGATCAGTAAGTATAGTAAATGGCAAAGAAGTACCTTCCAGCCAATGTCTCCATTCATCCAATGCCATTTTGATGGCAAGCAACTCTTTATTCCCTACGTCATAGTTAAATTCGGAAGGAGTGAATTTTTTAGAGAAAAAAGCAACAGGATGAATCCTTCCAGTCTCTGGTATTCGTTGAGACAGAACAGCTCCAGCAGCAACAGAGGAAGCATCCACCTCCAGAATAAATTGAAACTCAGGATTTGGATGACGAAGGATAGGAGCTGAGGAAAAAGCTTCTTTGAGAGATTCAAAAGCTTCTATAGCCTCAGACGGCCATACTTTACAGTTTTGTCCTTTTCTAGTGAGAGAAGTAAGAGGAGAAGTAATAGTAGCAAAATTCTTGATGAACTTTCTGTAATAATTGGCGAAGCCTAGGAAACGTTGTAAAGCCTTCAAAGAATCAGGTCTAGGCCAATCCAAAATGGCAGAAAGTTTAGTAGGGTCCATTTCGAATCCAGATGCCGATATTACATAACCCAGAAAGGGTATGGATTTTTGATGGAAAGAACATTTCTCCAGTTTAGCAAACAGATGAAATTCTCTTAGACGTTGAAGTACTTTCTTGACGTGGTGCACATGATCTTGGTGGTTCTGAGAAAAAATTAAGATGTCATCCAGGTATATGATAACAAAAATATTCAAAAAATCACGAAAGATCTCGTTTACAAAATGCTGGAAAACCGCCGGAGCATTGCATAGCCCGAAGGGCATGACCAAATATTCATAATGCCCAAATCGAGTGTTAAAGGCAGTCTTCCACTCATCTCCTTTGCGTATACGGATCAAGTTGTATGCACCACGTAGGTCGAGTTTGGTGAAAATGGTGGCTCCCTGAAGATAAGTAAAAAGTTCAGGAATAAGGGGCAGAGGATAACTGTTCTTGATGGTAATCTGATTCAATCCACGATAATCAATACAGGGTCTTAATCCGCCATCCTTTTTTCCCACAAAAAAGAAACCAGCCCCTACAGGGGAAGAGGAGGGTCGAATAAATCCTCTAGCCAGATTGTCTTTTATATATTCTTCCAGAGCCATGTTTTCTGGTTTAGAAAGTGGATATGTCTTGCCTCAAGGATAGGCAGCCCCAGGAAGGAGATCAATGGGACAATCAAAAGGGCGATGAGGAGGAAGACGTTCAGCTTCTTTTTTGGAGAAGACATCCACAAAGTCATGGTAATGCATAGGTAAGGATTCCGGAGTTTCAACTGTGAGAGCAATAGTGAGTGGTAACTTAGTAATCTTTTGAAGACATTTAGTCTGGCATGTAGATCCCCAGGAAGTGAGTTCACCGAAAGTCCAAGAAAAAATGGGATTGTGAATCTGGAGCCAGGGTAATCCCAAGATAATGGGAAATTGCGGAGTGGGAATGACATCGAAACAAATTGTCTCGGAATGAAGTATTCCTACGGTGAGGAGTAAGGGTTGAGTAGAAAACTGAATGTATCCAGAACCCAAAGGATCTCCACTGACCGTAGAGACTGAAATGGAATACTCCTTCTTTAGTAAGGGTATAGAATGAGTAGAAACAAATGTAGAGTCAATGAACACACCTCCAGCACCAGAATCAATTAGAGCTTGAGTATAGATCTTCTTATGTCCAATTAGAAGAGTTACTGGAACAAAGAGTTTCTTGTATAGGGAATGACCACTATTTTGGCTTAACTCAGTTCCCTGGACTAGAGTTAAGCCCTGGCTTTTACTGGCCTAGTAGGACAATCCCTTAATAAATGCCCTTTAAGGCCACAGTACAGACATAAGCCAAGAGTCCGTCTTCTCAAGCGTTCAGTCTCAGTTAATTTTATACTTCCTACTTCCATGGGTTCAGCCTGATCAGTAGTAGGAGAGGCTGGAGTGACTGGATTAGAAAAACGAGGAGCTAAACGAAAAGGAGTTCGAGTTGAAGTCCTCTGTGTTCTATCCTTTTCTTGTTGGCGTTCACGAAACCTGGCGTCGAGACTGATACAGAGATTTATTAAGGCTTCTAAGGACTCTGGAAGTTCACGATACACCAATTCATCCTTGAGACGCTCAGAAAGTCCTTTACGGAAAGCGGCTCTGAGTGCTCCCTGGTTCCAAGTGGTTTCAGAGGCAAGGGTGCGGAACTCAATAGCATATTGAGAGACTGGTTGATTTCCTTGACGTAAATCCAGGAGAGTAGCTTCAGCAGCGGATGACCTTCCAGGTTTATCGAATACGTTTGAGAATGTAGATAGAAATGTATCAACATCCAACAGTATAGGATCATTCTTTTCTAGCAAAGGTGACACCCAAGCCAAGGCTTTTCCTTTCATTAAGGAAATAAGAAACGTGATTCTAGAAGAGGCAGTAGCAAAGAGAGTAGGGCTATTTCGGAAATGAAGACGGCATTGATTCAGAAAGCCTCTACATTCTTCAGGATTCCCATCATATTTATCCGGAAGAGGTATCCTGGGACTTAGTTGTACCTGAGACTGATTGTTAGGAATCGGA
This sequence comes from Bombina bombina, assembly GCF_027579735.1. Classification (NCBI taxonomy): domain Eukaryota; kingdom Metazoa; phylum Chordata; class Amphibia; order Anura; family Bombinatoridae; genus Bombina; species Bombina bombina. The sequence goes on from NC_069509.1 coordinate 66,202,053, forward strand.
GGAGGTAATGCCTCAATCGGATTTGGATTGGGATTAGGATTGGGAGGTGCGGTAGCAACCAAATTTTGTAATAGAGCAGTAATTTGATCAAGTTTAGTGTCCAGAGACTGCAAGTGAGTGGCATGAGAACCCAAGAGCTGTCCCTGGTGAGCCACGGCCATAGATAATTCAGTGGGGTCCATTTTTATGGCCCGTTTGTAATGTCAGCCGCTCTGGAATCAATCCGGGATGTAACCCAACTGCTAGCGTGAATTGAAAGCACACGCTAGCACACTGAGAAATATCCAGGACGTGACCCACTCAGGAAGCAGATTAGAAGATAAAAAATGAATATTGTTCCAGAATGCAGGAAAGCCACAAAGGATAAAACGTCCCTTTAAGTAGTACAAAGAACAAAAAGGAAATGCTCTTACTTGAAGCTTCTGAAAAAGGTCCTCTTTAGCAGGCTTGTAAAACAAAGGAAAAGTTCTCTTTTGCAGCTTGTAAAAGTAAAAGTTCCTTTTAAGCAGGTGTATAACAAACAGAAAGGAAAAGTTCTCTTTTGCAGCTTGTAAAAGTAAATGTCCCTTTTAAGCAGGTGTATAACAAACAGAAAGGCAAAGTTCTCTTTTGCAGCTTGTAAAAGTAAATGTCCCCTTTTTAACAGGTTTAGAACAAACAGAATAGCACAGTTTCTTGTACAGCTTGTAAAAGTATAATGTCCCTTTAAGCAGGTTTATAACAAACAGAAAGGCAAAGTTCTCTTTTGCAGCTTGTAAAAGTAAAATGTCCCTTTAAGCAGGTTTTGTTTTTCAAAGAAAAGGTTTAAAGGTAAAGGCAAAAGCAAGGTCAGGCAGGCAGAAGTCGGCATCCAAATATCAGCAAAAGGTATAGGCAAAAGACAAGGTCAGGCAAGCAGAAGTCGGCATCCAAGTATCAGCAAAAGGGAAAAAGCTACAGGCAAGGTCAGGCAGGCAGAAGTCAACATCCAAATATCAGCAAGTAAGGTTTAGGCAAGAGGCTTGGTCAGGCAGGCAGGAGTCGGTACACAAAAGAACAGAATTGATACGGTACTCACAATCCAAAGGGAAACAAACAAACGGGCCCAGATTCAGATCTCCCGCCGTGGTTTAAAGGGCAGGAGCGTAACCGTCATCAGAGGGGTGTGTCGAGAAAGCGTCATGTTGCTAAGCAACATGACGTCAGACACACAGAGAAGTTCCGGGAGCCGCGGCGACACGGCGATGAACGGAAGCAATCATGACAGTAGGGCACGTTTGGGACTTCCACAATCTAGCAATTAAGGATCTTACAGAATTTAATGGCAATTGGATTAATTGAAGTCTGAGTTTACATTTACATGGGGGTAGGAAATGTAATATTGCCGCTGTTGGATCAAGTTTGAAATATTTCTCCTGTCCTATTATAATTTTAATGTTATTTTGGATAATTTCCCAGAAAGGTTTTAATTTGGGGCAGTCCCACCAAATATGCATCAGGGTTCTTTTTTTCCCACAATCTCTCCAGCAATGTTCTGAAGAAGAGGGAAAATGTTTTTCAATCTATTAGGTGTGAGATACAACCTGGTTACGAGTTTGTAATTTGTTTCTAAAAATTTGGTAGAAGAGGAAGATTTCCTTGTGTTATTACATATATTTTTCCACTCTGAATCTTTAAGTGTCTTACCCAAGTCTTTATGCCATCTTTCTGTATAGTATATTCAATTTTATTTATTAAGTCCCGTTGGTGCAGCTGTTTGTAGCTTATAAATCCAACAGGACTCATGTTGTAACAATAATTTGTCAACATCCCCACCTTTTCTATGTTGTTTAATGTGCTCTATCCCAGTTATCTTTATGATAGTAAAATCTGAATTATGGCATGTTTCAAAGTGTTTTGCTACAGGGCTGTCCTACACTTTTCCTTTTTTTTCATCTCTGTGTTCTCTAACCCTATCCCCCCCACCATGTAAATGGTACAGCTTTCCTAGTGAATTCACTATGCAAACGTCTGACTTTGAGGCTGAGGGCCCTGTGTGCAGTCATAAGTGGATAATCACCTATATACTCTTTTAAATCGGCATCTGCTGTTAAGATTTGCCAATATTTTTAAGGATATCCCTGATTTGATTCCAGTGTGAATTATATCTTGTAATAAGACGAGCTTTGTCATTGCTCTTACACTGTTTCTTTTCATATAACAAGTCATGTCTAAGGCTTTTCCTGGCCTTAATCCAAGCCCTTTTAACACTGCGTCTAGAATTCCCTCTTTCCAAAAATCTATGTGACATTTTAGTGGCCTATGTTTCAAAGTCAGATTCACTAGAACAGTTCCTCTTCAGATGGAGGAACTGGCCAACCGGAATCCCTGTTTTGAGGCTATCAGGGTGATGACTGCCTGCATGTAGCAGGCTATTTATAGCTCTTGGTTTCCTGTAAACTTTAGATTTAATGGCTGTCCCTTTTTTTCCATATCTCCAAATCAAGGAAATTAGCTTCACAATTACTCACAGTGCTTGTTAGGAAGATATTATAGCTATTATGCTTATTAAGGGTATCTATGAATGACATAAGTGAATCCCTACTGCCATTCTACAAAAACAGCACGTCATCCACATAAGGGATTCAGAGTGCCACATGCGCCTCCACCAGGGCATCAAGACCAGAGAACACCTCTCTAGCTTCCCAAAGTCTAGGTGTAAACAGGCATAGGTAGGGGCGCATGTGGCACCCATCGCCGTTCCCTGTAGCTGTTTATAGTACCTACCATCAAACATAAAAATGTTATGTGTAAAGCCTAATTCCAACATGGAAATTACCAAATTGGTATGGGCTTGAAAGTCTGGCCCCCTCTACTCTAAGTAATACCTTGCAGCTCTTAGGCCAATACTATGTTGGATCGAAGAGCACAACGACTCTACATCCAAGGTGACCAAAAGGGTATTCTCACTGACCTCCAGCCCATCTAACTTCCTCAAAACATCAGATGTATCTTGGACATAGGAGGGTAGGGAGCTCATGAAGGGTCTCATAAAAAAAATCAACGTATCTCCGAGATACTGGGTCTCCCGGGTGGTTTCGTCATGTGTTTATGCAATTTGGGAATGCAATAAAATGTGGGAACAATAGGATGTTTAATACACATAAAGTCAAATTCTTTCTTGGTTAATAAACCATTGAGTAACACATCATGAAGTAAAAACTGCAATTCATTACATGACCTATTGAAAGCATCTTGGTTGGTTAGTTCATACTGATTTTCATTTCTCAGTTGTCTGAGAACCAAACCTACATAGTGTGACTCATCCATAATGACAAGGTTACCACCTTTGTCAGATGACTTGAAAATCAAGCCTTTTTGACTAAGGAGTTCTATAAGGGCCTTCTCTTCACCTTGACATAGGTTGTCATTTACTACACCATCAATATGGAGCTTTCCTATCTCATTTTCTACACATCTAACAAAGGTTTGAATACCTAATGATGATGAGAGGAGGGCATATATTTTGATGGCGGCTTAAATTTAGAAACCTTTGGATGAGTACTCTCCACAGGGGCAGCATCCTGTTCTTCTAAAAGAGCTACCAAATTTTCAACTGCTTTTCTATCCTCTCTGTCAATAGCAGGGTCCAATATTTGACTTCTATTCAATATCTTATTCAAGACCAATTTCGAGTGAATAGATTAAGGCCTTTCACAAATTCAAATATATCGAGCCCTGCTGAAGGGCAGAAGGATAGACCTTTAGTGAGAAGACTAATAGGAGTTAGGGGGAGGGGAAAAGAGAATAGATTGACCACCTTAGGGCCTTCCAAAACTCCCTCAGGTTGTTCACCAAAACCCAGACCTATACTCTCTGGTTCTGTGTTATCATTCTTGTTCCTCTCTTCCCTCTGTACCTCCTACCACCTCTCCTCCTGCTTGAAGAGGGTCCACTGCCCCCTCTGGTGTCTCTCTCCCCTCCCTGTTTTCCTCCTAAAGGGGATGGGTTATTTACTGCACATCTGATATTTTGTGTGGAATCTGAATTGTCAGTACCCAAGTCATAAGAGCTATGTGTCCCTCCATTATTGTTATAAACATAGATTTTTCATTTTTTCACATCATCCTGATGCCTCATTAGTTTCCTTCTTTTTCTAAACTCTATCTCATTCTGCAATTTTTCAATATTGCGTTGGACTTCTTTATTAAGTTTTTCAAAAGCAGGATCAGTGGCAAATATGTTTAGTGTGGTGTATGCATTATCCACTTCAATTTTAGTTTCTTCTAATTTATTTTTACCTTCTTCTATCATGAGTTCCATCAGCTCTATTGTGCACCTTGTTAATATTGCATTCCATTTTTGACAAACTCATTGGGGCCTAGTTATCAAGCCGTCAACCTCAAATACGCTGCGTATTCCGCAGCGTATTTGTGGCGAGGCTGATTCGCCTTAGTTATCAAAGGCTCGAGACCGGCAAAAGTAGAATTTTGTGACGTAAACTTCGATCCGCCGGACTCAGTCCGACACAGATCGATTCTTACGTCACTCCAGATGTTCCGCACACAAGTGCGGCACAATCTCACTACTTTTGCTAGTTATCAAAAAACTAGCAGGTACGCTCGGCACTTTTACGGCCCAGCGTACCTGGTTTTCAAAGCGCCAGCCTGGAGGCGGCGGATCCCATAGGAATCAATGGGAGTCTGACCATAGCGAAAGTACAAGTTCGCTGCTGCCAGACATCCCATTCATTCCTATGGGAGCTGTCTACACCTAACACCCTAACATGTACCCCGAGTCTAAACACCGCTAATCTGACCCCCCCTACACCGCCGCAACTACATAAAGTTATTACCCCCTAAACCGCCGCTCCCGGAGCCCACCGCAACTATAATAAATGTATTAACCCCTAAACCGCCGCTCCCTGAACCCGCCGCAACCTATATTAAATGTATTAACCCCTATCCTGCCCCCCTACACCGTCGCCACCTATAATAAATTTATTAACCCCTATCCTGCCCCCCACTACGCCGCCGCCACTGTAATAAAATGATTAACCCCTAAACCTAAGTCTAACACTAACCCTAACGCCCCCCTAACTTAAATATTTATTAAATAAATCTAAATAAATTAACTCTTATTAACTAAATGAATCCTATTTAAAACTAAATACTTACCTTTAAAATAAACCCTAATATAGCTACAATATAAATAATAATTATATTGTAGCTATCTTAGGATTTATTTTTATTTTACAGGTAACTTTGTATTTATTTTAGCTAGTTAGAATAGTTATTAAATAGTTATTAACTATTTAATAACTACCTAGCTAAAATAATTACAAAATTACCTGTAAAATAAATCCTAACCTAAGTTACAATTAAACCTAATACTACACTATCATTAAATTAACTAAATAAACTACCTACAAATAACTACAATTAAATACAATTACATAAACTAACTAAAGTACAAAAAATAAAAAAAGCTAAGTTACAAAAAATAAAAAATTAAGTTACAAACATGTTAAAAATATTACAACAATTTTAAGCTACTTACACCTAATCTAAGCCCCCTAATAAAATAACAAACCCCCCCAAAATAAAAAAAATCCCTACCCTATTCTAAATTAAATAAATTTCAAAGCTCTTTTACCTTACCAGCCCTTAAAAGGGCCATTTGTGGGGGCATGCCCCAAAAAGTTCAGCTCTTTTGCCTGTAAAAGAAAAATACAACCCCCCCCAACATTAAAACCCACCACCCACATACCCCTAATCTAACCCAAACCCCCCTTACAAAAACCTAACACTAATCCCCTGAAGATCATCCTACCTTGAGTCGTCTTCACTCAGCCGAGCCACCGATGGAACTGAAGAGGACATCCGGAGCGGAAGAAGTTAATCCTCCAAGCGGCGCTGAAGAAATCTTCCATCCGATGAAGTCCTCATCCATGCGGCGCTGAAGAAGTCTTCGATCCGGCCGATGTCATCTTCAAAGAGGCGCTGAAGAGGTCTTCTATCCGGGCGAAGTCATCTTCCAAGCCGGGTCTTGAATCTTCCTTCCGCCGACGCGGAACCACCTTCTTCACCGACGGACTACGACGAATGACGGCTCCTTTAAGGGATGTCATCCAAGATGGCGTCCCCTCAATTCCGATTGGCTGATAGGATTCTATCAGCCAATCGGAATTAAGGTAGGAAAAATCTGATTGGCTGATGGAATCAGCCAATCAGATTGAGCTCGCATTCTATTGGCTGTTCCGATCAGCCAATAGAATGCAAGCTCAATCTGATTGGCTGATTGGATCAGCCAATCGGATTGAACTTGAATCTGATTGGCTGATTCCATCAGCCAATCAGATTTTCCTACCTTAATTCTGATTGGCTGATAGAATCCTATCAGCCAATCGGAATTGAAGGGACGCCATCTTGGATGACGTCCCTTAAAGGAGCCGTCATTCGTCGTAGTCCGTCGGCGAAGAAGGTGGTTCCGCGTCGGCGGAAGGAAGATTCAAGACCCGGCTTGGAAGATGACTTCGCCCGGATAGAAGACCTCTTCAGCGCCTCTTTGAAGATGACATCGGCCGGATCGAAGACTTCTTCAGCGCCGCATGGATGATAACTTCATCGGATGGAAGATTTCTTCAGCGCCGCTTGGAGGATTAACTTCTTCCGCTCCGGATGTCCTCTTCAGTTCCATCGGTGGCTCGGCTGAGTGAAGACGACTCAAGGTAGGATGATCTTCAGGGGATTAGTGTTAGGTTTTTGTAAGGGGGGTTTGGGTTAGATTAGGGGTATGTGGGTGGTGGGTTTTAATGTTGGGGGGGGGGTTGTATTTTTCTTTTACAGGCAAAAGAGCTGAACTTTTTGGGGCATGCCCCCACAAATGGCCCTTTTAAGGGCTGGTAAGGTAAAAGAGCTTTGAAATTTATTTAATTTAGAATAGGGTAGGGATTTTTTTTATTTGGGGGGGGTTTGTTATTTTATTAGGGGGCTTAGATTAGGTGTAAGTAGCTTAAAATTGTTGTAATATTTTTAACATGTTTGTAACTTAATTTTTTATTTTTTGTAACTTAGCTTTTTTTATTTTTTGTACTTTAGTTAGTTTATGTAATTGTATTTAATTGTAGTTATTTGTAGGTAGTTTATTTAATTAATTTAATGATAGTGTAGTATTAGGTTTAATTGTAACTTAGGTTAGGATTTATTTTACAGGTAATTTTGTATTTCTTTTAGCTAGGTAGTTATTAAATAGTTAATAACTATTTAATAACTATTCTAACTAGCTAAAATAAATACAAAGATACCTGTAAAATAAATATAAATCCTAAGATAGCTATAATATAATTATTAATTACATTGTAGCTATCTTAGGGTTTATTTTACAGGTAAGTATTTATTTTTAAATAGGAATAATTTATTAAAGTATAGTGTAGTGTTAGGTGTAATTGTAACTTAGGTTAGGATTTATTTCACAGGTACATTTCTCTTTATTTTAGCTAGGTAAGCTATTAAATAGTTAATAACTATTTAATAGCTATTGTACCTGGTTAAAATAAATTGAAAGTTACCTGTAAAATAAATATAAATCCTAAGATAGCTACAATATAATTATTATTTATATTGTAGCTATATTAGGGTTTATTTTAAAGGTAAGTATTTAGTTTTAAATAGGATTCATTTAGTTAATAAGAGTTAATTTATTTAGATTTATTTAATTAATATTTAAGTTAGGGGGGCCTTAGGGTTAGGGTTAGACTTAGGTTTAGGGGTTAATCATTTTATTACAGTGGCGGCGGCGTAGTGGGGGGCAGGATAGGGGTTAATACATTTATTATAGGTGGCGACGGTGTAGGGGGGGCAGATTAGGGGTTACTAGGTATAATGTAGGTGGCAGCGGTGTCCGGGAGCGGCGGTTTAGGGGTTAATACATTTATAAGAGTTGCGGCGGGGTCTAGGAGCGGCGGTTTAGGGGTTAATACATTTATAAGAGTTGCGGCAGGGTCTAGGAGCGGCGGTTTAGGGGTTAATACATTTATAAGAGTTGCGGCGGGGTCTAGGAGCGGTGGTTTAGGGGTTAATACATTTATAAGAGTTGCGGCAGGGTCTAGGAGCGGCGGTTTAGGGGTTAATACATTTATAAGAGTTGCGGCAGGGTCTAGGAGCGGCGGTTTAGGGGTTAGTAACTTTATTTAGTTGCGGGGGGCTCCGGGGGCGCCGGTATAGGGATAGAACAGTGTAGTTTAGTGTGAGTGCTTAGTGACAGGCTAGCAATAAAGCTGGGAAAAAGCCGAAGGGCAGCGAGATCGGATGAGTGATAACTCTCACAGTCCGCTGCTCATCGCCCCGCGGCTTTTTGACAGCTTTATTTGATAACTTAGGCGTATTTTTTTCAGGTCCGCGGCGGCGAAGGTAGGCGAGCTTAGGCGGACGTATTGGGCCGGCGAAGCCAGAAAAGTAGACGGCTTGATAACTAGCCCCCATTGTCAGCATCCATACCTCTTAAATTAATACCAGAGTCCAATCTGATCCTTAGTCCCCTTGGTATTAATTTTTCTTGTACATAATTTTCCAAACTAGCTATCTCCCATTTTAGTTTTAGTTCTTTAATAGCTTTTTGTTTGTATAGTTTAAAGGCAGCAAACACATCCTCACTCTTCTCATCTATATTCTGTTCATCAATAACAATTGCTGCTTTAAATGCATCACTGATATCATTGTTCCATCTCTCTACTGAAATTTTAAAAGTCATGACAATACTACAAAATGGTTATTTTGGAAATGTCAAGGGAAACGTTAAATAGTTAATTATTCACTGATTAGCAGGTACACCACAGAAAGCAGTGTTACAATACAAGCTGAATAAGTTGTAGCTACACAAACAAAGGGGGGGGGGTGCACTCTGATAGTCAGTGAACATATATGTGGATTGAACCAGAAAAAGTTGCAAGCCGTCACAACTTAAAAAGAGAGTTACATCCTCAAAACTAGTGGATGTCAAAGCATGACACGGCTTCACTCAGGTTCAAAAAGTAAATAATGTTTATTATACCCTTTGACAAACCAAAACACCTAAATTAAAAATTAGCTGCAAAACACATGTAAATATGAATCCAGGCCTGGAAAAAGTTAATAGTCAAAGGAAATGACATAAGAGTTCAGCAAGTACAAGAGCACATAAGTGTATAAAACACGCTCTATACCTAAACTCAAAGTGGTTCAATCACAACAGAATTTATTGCATGCCAAACAGAATATTGGAGCACATAACGCTATTATGGCGTAACAAAGTTGCAAAGTTCCTTGAACTGAAATTAAGTTTTCAAAAGGAAAGTGAAGCACACAGTATATCAACACGCTCCACAAACCAGAACATCAAAGGCAGACTTTTTCACAAACTTGTTGCTTATAATCCGGTGTCCAGATAGCACATCCCTTTAACAGTACCTTCACGGTTACCAGCTTGAGGTTAAACCATTCCATTGCAAGTTTACTGTGACATGCGGTTACTCCCATACATATACAGAGCCTCGCTCACCATTTGCAGCAACTTGGAAGTCGGGATAAATCCGGATAAGCAAACTGAACAGCCTGGAAAGGATTCACTGGTTACAGATCACCAAACATGACGCGTTTTGCCCCTCTCCTTTCTTGGGCTCTCAATGAGGCTTTGTCAGTTGCTGAATTGGTTCAGGAGACCGGCTTTTTAACTTAGCTCCGATTAGCACCTCCTCTTTCTATTTCAACTCCCCTAATTACAGAGATACTGGTATCTTAATAGCATGACTTAGGAGAAAATCACTTCTAACAATTTAAATGCAGCATATTTACAGGAACATACATAGTGAATATAATGCAGAATACTTACATGTTCACCATAAATAAAACAATATAGTATTGTCATGGCCAAAACTCCAAATATTTACATTAAATCCTAATCTCACAAGTTCGTAGAACAGGGCTTTCTAAGAAAAGTACAGGTGAAGAGATTTTTGTAACTATTTAAAGAGACATACACATTTTGAATACCTGATCTTAAGATTTCTTTAAAGCTGGTGAAGCCTAGGTTCATCCTAGGAAATTTCAAAAAGCCAGAAGACATCGCTTGTGGCATAGAATTATAGAAAACAGGAATATTCAATTTTTTTTTTATTTATTCATTTTTATTTAGCAAGTAATACAGTGAAAGTTTTTCAGTACAAGTATTTTCTTACATGAAATATTAATTTGAGCAATAAAACTGTAAAAACTGTTGAGTCAGAACATGTTGTAGAGTCTTTTCACTGTGAATGTCCATATTAAGTTTCTTTTAACTTAACAAATAACAAGAAGAAATAGCAACCAAAACAGAAACAAACATGATAACAATACCAAATCTCATTTTGAATGAGCTAGCTTGGAGCTAGCTATTTCATCATATCCTTTCACCTATATAGTACTATATCAAACTGATATTATGTTAACATAGGCTCAAATTTAGAAAGATCTTAACGGGTAGAGGGCGTGGGGAAGGGCGGGGGCGAGAATGTAGTGTAGCCCATTTCAGGATAACTTTTATCTAAATGATAAAATCATCATGTGACGCTAGAATCTTGAGAAAAACTCTTTGTGTTAATAGGTAATTCATGTCGGATATCCTCCCAAATGAATTTTAAATCATGGAAAAATGCTAGATTGTTGGATTTTAAATATCCATACTCTTCTATTAATAGGGTATTATCCATATGAGTGAGCCAGTTACTGAATGTAGGGCACGTTTGGGACTTCCACAATCTAGCAATTAGGGATCTTACAGAATTTAATGGCAATTGGATTAATTGAAGTCTGAGTTTACATTTACATGGGGGTAGGAAATGTAATATTGCCGCTGTTGGATCAAGTTTGAAATATTTCTCCTGTCCTATTATAATTTTAATGTTATTTTGGATAATTTCCCAGAAAGGTTTTAATTTGGGGCAGTCCCACCAAATATGCATCAGGGTTCTTTTTTCCCACAATCTCTCCAGCAATGTTCTGAAGAAGAGGGAAAATGTTTTTCAATCTATTAGGTGTGAGATACAACCTGGTTACGAGTTTGTAATTTGTTTCTAAAAATTTGGTAGAAGAGGAAGATTTCCTTGTGTTATTACATATATTTTTCCACTCTGAATCTTTAAGTGTCTTACCCAAGTCTTTATGCCATCTTTCTGTATAGTATATTCAATTTTATTTATTAAGTCCCGTTGGTGCAGCTGTTTGTAGCTTATAAATCCAACAGGACTCATGTTGTAACAATAATTTGTCAACATCCCCACCTTTTCTATGTTGTTTAATGTGCTCTATCCCAGTTATCTTTATGATAGTAAAATCTGAATTATGGCATGTTTCAAAGTGTTTTGCTACAGGGCTGTCCTACACTTTTCCTTTTTTTTCATCTCTGTGTTCTCTAACCCTATCCCCCCCACCATGTAAATGGTACAGCTTTCCTAGTGAATTCACTATGCAAACGTCTGACTTTGAGGCTGAGGGCCCTGTGTGCAGTCATAAGTGGATAATCACCTATATACTCTTTTAAATCGGCATCTGCTGTTAAGATTTGCCAATATTTTTAAGGATATCCCTGATTTGATTCCAGTGTGAATTATATCTTGTAATAAGACGAGCTTTGTCATTGCTCTTACACTGTTTCTTTTCATATAACAAGTCATGTCTAAGGCTTTTCCTGGCCTTAATCCAAGCCCTTTTAACACTGCGTCTAGAATTCCCTCTTTCCAAAAATCTATGTGACATTTTAGTGGCCTATGTTTCAAAGTCAGATTCACTAGAACAGTTCCTCTTCAGATGGAGGAACTGGCCAACCGGAATCCCTGTTTTGAGGCTATCAGGGTGATGACTGCCTGCATGTAGCAGGCTATTTATAGCTCTTGGTTTCCTGTAAACTTTAGATTTAATGGCTGTCCCTTTTTTTCCATATCTCCAAATCAAGGAAATTAGCTTCACAATTACTCACAGTGCTTGTTAGGAAGATATTATAGCTATTATGCTTATTAAGGGTATCTATGAATGACATAAGTGAATCCCTACTGCCATTCTACAAAAACAGCACGTCATCCACATAAGGGATTCAGAGTGCCACATGCGCCTCCACCAGGGCATCAAGACCAGAGAACACCTCTCTAGCTTCCCAAAGTCTAGGTGTAAACAGGCATAGGTAGGGGCGCATGTGGCACCAATCGCCGTTCCCTGTAGCTGTTTATAGTACCTACCATCAAACATAAAAATGTTATGTGTAAAGCCTAATTCCAACATGGAAATGACCAAATTGGTATGGGCTTGAAAGTCTGGCCCCCTCTACTCTAAGTAATACCTTGCAGCTCTTAGGCCAATACTATGTTGGATCGAAGAGCACAACGACTCTACATCCAAGGTGACCAAAAGGGTATTCTCACTGACCTCCAGCCCATCTAACTTCCTCAAAACATCAGATGTATCTTGGACATAGGAGGGTAGGGAGCTCATGAAGGGTCTCATAAAAAAAATCAACGTATCTCCGAGATACTGGGTCTCCCGGGTGGTTTCGTCATGTGTTTATGCAATTTGGGAATGCAATAAAATGTGGGAACAATAGGATGTTTAATACACATAAAGTCAAATTCTTTCTTGGTTAATAAACCATTGAGTAACACATCATGAAGTAAAAACTGCAATTCATTACATGACCTATTGAAAGCATCTTGGTTGGTTAGTTCATACTGATTTTCATTTCTCAGTTGTCTGAGAACCAAACCTACATAGTGTGACTCATCCATAATGACAAGGTTACCACCTTTGTCAGATGACTTGAAAATCAAGCCTTTTTGACTAAGGAGTTCTATAAGGGCCTTCTCTTCACCTTGACATAGGTTGTCATTTACTACACCATCAATATGGAGCTTTCCTATCTCATTTTCTACACATCTAACAAAGGTTTGAATACCTAATGATGATGAGAGGGGGGCATATATTTTGATGGCGGCTTAAATTTAGAAACCTTTGGATGAGTACTCTCCACAGGGGCAGCATCCTGTTCTTCTAAAAGAGCTACCAAATTTTCAACTGCTTTTCTATCCTCTCTGTCAATAGCAGGGTCCAATATTTGACTTCTATTCAATATCTTATTCAAGACCAATTTCGAGTGAATAGATTAAGGCCTTTCACAAATTCAAATATATCGAGCCCTGCTGAAGGGCAGAAGGATAGACCTTTAGTGAGAAGACTAATAGGAGTTAGGGGGAGGGGAAAAGAGAATAGATTGACCACCTTAGGGCCTTCCAAAACTCCCTCAGGTTGTTCACCAAAACCCAGACCTATACTCTCTGGTTCTGTGTTATCATTCTTGTTCCTCTGTTCCCTCTGTACCTCCTACCACCTCTCCTCCTGCTTGAAGAGGGTCCACTGCCCCCTCTGGTGTCTCTCTCCCCTCCTTGTTTTCCTCCTAAAGGGGATGGGTTATTTACTGCACATCTGATATTTTGTGTGGAATCTGAATTGTCAGTACCCAAGTCATAAGAGCTATGTGTCCCTCCATTATTGTTATAAACATAGATTTTTCATTTTTTCACATCATCCTGATGCCTCATTAGTTTCCTTCTTTTTCTAAACTCTATCTCATTCTGCAATTTTTCAATATTGCGTTGGACTTCTTTATTAAGTTTTTCAAAAGCAGGATCAGTGGCAAATATGTTTAGTGTGGTGTATGCATTATCCACTTCAATTTTAGTTTCTTCTAATTTATTTTTACCTTCTTCTATCATGAGTTCCATCAGCTCTATTGTGCACCTTGTTAATATTGCATTCCATTTTTGACAAACTCATTGGGGCCTAGTTATCAAGCCGTCAACCTCAAATACGCTGCGTATTCCGCAGCGTATTTGTGGCGAGGCTGATTCGCCTTAGTTATCAAAGGCTCGAGACCGGCAAAAGTAGAATTTTGTGACGTAAACTTCGATCCGCCGGACTCAGTCCGACACAGATCGATTCTTACGTCACTCCAGATGTTCCGCACACAAGTGCGGCACAATCTCACTACTTTTGCTAGTTATCAAAAAACTAGCAGGTACGCTCGGCACTTTTACGGCCCAGCGTACCTGGTTTTCAAAGCGCCAGCCTGGAGGCGGCGGATCCCATAAGAATCAATGGGAGTCTGACCATAGCGAAAGTATAAGTTCGCTGCTGCCAGACATCCCATTCATTCCTATGGGAGCTGTCTACACCTAACACCCTAACATGTACCCCGAGTCTAAACACCGCTAATCTGACCCCCCCTACACCGCCGCAACTACATAAAGTTATTACCCCCTAAACCGCCGCTCCCGGAGCCCATCGCAACTATAATAAATGTATTAACCCCTAAACCGCCGCTCCCTGAACCCGCCGCAACCTATATTAAATGTATTAACCCCTATCCTGCCCCCCTACACCGTCGCCACCTATAATAAATTTATTAACCCCTATCCTGCCCCCCACTATGCCGCCGCCACTGTAATAAAATGATTAACCCCTAAACCTAAGTCTAACACTAACCCTAACGCCCCCCTAACTTAAATATTTATTAAATAAATCTAAATAAATTAACTCTTATTAACTAAATGAATCCTATTTAAAACTAAATACTTACCTTTAAAATAAACCCTAATATAGCTACAATATAAATAATAATTATATTGTAGCTATCTTAGGATTTATTTTTATTTTACAGGTAACTTTGTATTTATTTTAGCTAGTTAGAATAGTTATTAAATAGTTATTAACTATTTAATAACTACCTAGCTAAAATAATTACAAAATTACCTGTAAAATAAATCCTAACCTAAGTTACAATTAAACCTAATACTACACTATCATTAAATTAACTAAATAAACTACCTACAAATAACTACAATTAAATACAATTACATTAACTAAAGTACAAAAAATAAAAAAAGCTAAGTTACAAAAAATAAAAAATTAAGTTACAAACATGTTAAAAATATTACAACAATTTTAAGCTACTTACACCTAATCTAAGCCCCCTAATAAAATAACAAACCCCCCCAAAATAAAAAAAAATCCCTACCCTATTCTAAATTAAATAAATTTCAAAGCTCTTTTACCTTACCAGCCCTTAAAAGGGCCATTTGTTGGGGGCATGCCCCAAAAAGTTCAGCTCTTTTGCCTGTAAAAGAAAAATACAACCCCCCCAACATTAAAACCCACCACCCACATACCCCTAATCTAACCCAAACCCCCCTTACAAAAACCTAACACTAATCCCCTGAAGATCATCCTACCTTGAGTCGTCTTCACTCAGCCGAGCCACCGATGGAACTGAAGAGGACATCCGGAGCGGAAGAAGTTAATCCTCCAAGCGGCGCTGAAGAAATCTTCCATCCGATGAAGTCATCATCCATGCGGCGCTGAAGAAGTCTTCGATCCGGCCGATGTCATCTTCAAAGAGGCGCTGAAGAGGTCTTCTATCCGGGCGAAGTCATCTTCCAAGCCGGGTCTTGAATCTTCCTTCCGCCGACGCGGAACCACCTTCTTCACCGACGGACTACGACGAATGACGGCTCCTTTAAGGGATGTCATCCAAGATGGCGTCCCCTCAATTCCGATTGGCTGATAGGATTCTATCAGCCAATCGGAATTAAGGTAGGAAAAATCTGATTGGCTGATGGAATCAGCCAATCAGATTGAGCTCGCATTCTATTGGCTGTTCCGATCAGCCAATAGAATGCAAGCTCAATCTGATTGGCTGATTGGATCAGCCAATCGGATTGAACTTGAATCTGATTGGCTGATTCCATCAGCCAATCAGATTTTCCTACCTTAATTCTGATTGGCTGATAGAATCCTATCAGCCAATCGGAATTGAGGGGACGCCATCTTGGATGACGTCCCTTAAAGGAGCCGTCATTCGTCGTAGTCCGTCGGTGAAGAAGGTGGTTCCGCGTCGGCGGAAGGAAGATTCAAGACCCGGCTTGGAAGATGACTTCGCCCGGATAGAAGACCTCTTCAGCGCCTCTTTGAAGATGACATCGGCCGGATCGAAGACTTCTTCAGCGCCGCATGGATGATAACTTCATCGGATGGAAGATTTCTTCAGCGCCGCTTGGAGGATTAACTTCTTCCGC
Source organism: Bombina bombina (assembly GCF_027579735.1). Lineage (NCBI taxonomy): Eukaryota > Metazoa > Chordata > Amphibia > Anura > Bombinatoridae > Bombina > Bombina bombina. The sequence goes on from NC_069509.1 coordinate 66,218,140, forward strand.
TCCGGATGTCCTCTTCAGTTCCATCGGTGGCTCGGCTGAGTGAAGACGACTCAAGGTAGGATGATCTTCAGGGGATTAGTGTTAGGTTTTTGTAAGGGGGGTTTGGGTTAGATTAGGGGTATGTGGGTGGTGGGTTTTAATGTTGGGGGGGGGGTTGTATTTTTCTTTTACAGGCAAAAGAGCTGAACTTTTTGGGGCATGCCCCCACAAATGGCCCTTTTAAGGGCTGGTAAGGTAAAAGAGCTTTGAAATTTATTTAATTTAGAATAGGGTAGGGATTTTTTTTATTTTGGGGGGGTTTGTTATTTTATTAGGGGGCTTAGATTAGGTGTAAGTAGCTTAAAATTGTTGTAATATTTTTAACATGTTTGTAACTTAATTTTTTATTTTTTGTAACTTAGCTTTTTTTATTTTTTGTACTTTAGTTAGTTTATGTAATTGTATTTAATTGTAGTTATTTGTAGGTAGTTTATTTAATTAATTTAATGATAGTGTAGTATTAGGTTTAATTGTAACTTAGGTTAGGATTTATTTTACAGGTAATTTTGTATTTCTTTTAGCTAGGTAGTTATTAAATAGTTAATAACTATTTAATAACTATTCTAACTAGCTAAAATAAATACAAAGATACCTGTAAAATAAATATAAATCCTAAGATAGCTATAATATAATTATTAATTACATTGTAGCTATCTTAGGGTTTATTTTACAGGTAAGTATTTATTTTTAAATAGGAATAATTTATTAAAGTATAGTGTAGTGTTAGGTGTAATTGTAACTTAGGTTAGGATTTATTTCACAGGTACATTTCTCTTTATTTTAGCTAGGTAAGCTATTAAATAGTTAATAACTATTTAATAGCTATTGTACCTGGTTAAAATAAATTGAAAGTTACCTGTAAAATAAATATAAATCCTAAGATAGCTACAATATAATTATTATTTATATTGTAGCTATATTAGGGTTTATTTTAAAGGTAAGTATTTAGTTTTAAATAGGATTCATTTAGTTAATAAGAGTTAATTTATTTAGATTTATTTAATCAATATTTAAGTTAGGGGGGCCTTAGGGTTAGGGTTAGACTTAGGTTTAGGGGTTAATCATTTTATTACAGTGGCGGCGGCGTAGTGGGGGGCAGGATAGGGGTTAATAAATTTATTATAGGTGGCGACGGTGTAGGGGGGGCAGATTAGGGGTTACTAGGTATAATGTAGGTGGCAGCGGTGTCCGGGAGCGGCGGTTTAGGGGTTAATACATTTATAAGAGTTGCGGCGGGGTCTAGGAGCGGCGGTTTAGGGGTTAATACATTTATAAGAGTTGCGGCAGGGTCTAGGAGCGGCGGTTTAGGGGTTAATACATTTATAAGAGTTGCGGCGGGGTCTAGGAGCGGCGGTTTAGGGGTTAATACATTTATAAGAGTTGCGGCAGGGTCTAGGAGCGGCGGTTTAGGGGTTAATACATTTATAAGAGTTGCGGCAGGGTCTAGGAGCGGCGGTTTAGGGGTTAGTAACTTTATTTAGTTGCGGGGGGCTCCGGGGGCGCTGGTATAGGGATAGAACAGTGTAGTTTAGTGTGAGTGCTTAGTGACAGGCTAGCAATAAAGCTGGGAAAAAGCCGAAGGGCAGCGAGATCGGATGAGTGATAACTCTCACAGTCCGCTGCTCATCGCCCCGCGGCTTTTTGACAGCTTTATTTGATAACTTAGGCGTATTTTTTTCAGGTCCGCGGCGGCGAAGGTAGGCGAGCTTAGGCGGACGTATTGGGCCGGCGAAGCCAGAAAAGTAGACGGCTTGATAACTAGCCCCCATTGTCAGCATCCATACCTCTTAAATTAATACCAGAGTCCAATCTGATCCTTAGTCCCCTTGGTATTAATTTTTCTTGTACATAATTTTCCAAACTAGCTATCTCCCATTTTAGTTTTAGTTCTTTAATAGCTTTTTGTTTGTATAGTTTAAAGGCAGCAAACACATCCTCACTCTTCTCATCTATATTCTGTTCATCAATAACAATTGCTGCTTTAAATGCATCACTGATATCATTGTTCCATCTCTCTACTGAAATTTTAAAAGTCATGACAATACTACAAAATGGTTATTTTGGAAATGTCAAGGGAAACGTTAAATAGTTAATTATTCACTGATTAGCAGGTACACCACAGAAAGCAGTGTTACAATACAAGCTGCATAAATTGTAGCTACACAAACAAAGGGGGGGGGTGCACTCTGATAGTCAGTGAACATATATGTGGATTGAACCAGAAAAAGTTGCAAGCCGTCACAACTTAAAAAGAGAGTTACATCCTCAAAACTAGTGGATGTCAAAGCATGACACGGCTTCACTCAGGTTCAAAAAGTAAATAATGTTTATTATACCCTTTGACAAACCAAAACACCTAAATTAAAAATTAGCTGCAAAACACATGTAAATATGAATCCAGGCCTGGAAAAAGTTAATAGTCAAAGGAAATGACATAAGAGTTCAGCAAGTACAAGAGCACATAAGTGTATAAAACACGCTCTATACCTAAACTCAAAGTGGTTCAATCACAACAGAATTTATTGCATGCCAAACAGAATATTGGAGCACATAACGCTATTATGGCGTAACAAAGTTGCAAAGTTCCTTGAACTGAAATTAAGTTGCCAAAAGGAAAGTGAAGCACACAGTATATCAACACGCTCCACAAACCAGAACATCAAATGCAGACTTTTTTCACAAACTTGTTGCTTATAATCCGGTGTCCAGATAGCACATCCCTTTAACAGTACCTTCACGGTTACCAGCTTGAGGTTAAACCGTTCCATTGCAAGTTTTCTGTGACATGCGGTTACTCCCATACATATACAGAGCCTCGCTCACCATTCGCAGCAACTTGGAAGTCGGGATAAAGCCGGATAAGCAAACTGAACAGCCTGGAAAGGATTCACCGGTTACAGATCACCAAACATGACGCGTTTCGCCCCTCCCCTTTCTTGGACTGGCACTGGGGCTTCATCAGATGCTGAATTGGTGTGGGAGACCGACTTTTTAAATTAGCTCTGATTAGCGACTTCTCTTTCTTTTTCAACTCCCCTGAATACAAAGGATAACAAAAGAACAAAGCAAATTTGATTATAGAAATACCATGGATTGCTGTTTAAAACTTCATGCTTTATCTGAATCATGAAAGTTTACTGGCCCTTTAAAGGTCCTCTAAATACAGTAGAATTGAATAATTGAGATATACACAATAAAGAGACAATACAGTACCACTAGTAGAATATTTTCTGGCAAATTTCAAAGTTAATCCAATTTTCCCTCCTCCTGTACCATGTGACAGCTATCAGCCAATCACAAATTGCTTATACATATATAATGACATTTTTTGCACATGCTCAGTAGGAGCTGGAGTCTCACAAAGTGGACATATAACAAGAATGTGCATATTTTGATAATGTAAGTATATTGGAAAGTTTTTTTAAATTGCGTGTTTTAGCTAAATCTTGAAACTTAAATTTTGACTTTAGTGACCCTTTAAGGGGGGATACTCGAAAAATATTGCATTTTTCCTGTTGTGTTTTGAATAACAGCTTGCAAAATGAGACATTGGAGTCAATATATCAAGCTCCGTATGGAGCCTGATGCCCCTTGTTTCCGGCGAGCCTCAAGTCTAAAGACCGCTGCTCCATAACTTGCTGAGGCCGCGAACAGAAATCAACCCGAATACAATCGGGTTGATTTACACCCCCTGCTAGTGGCCTATTGGCCGAGAATCTGCAGGGGGTGGCATTGCACCAGCAGTTCACAAGAACTGCTGCTGCAATCGGCATTTATCGATGTGCGGCGGACATGATGCGCTACTTAGTATCATGTCCGCTCGCACATTAATAAATGTACCCCTCTAGAGTGACTAGCAGACAAAGCAGAGGAAGCTTAATCAATAGTTGTGTTTGCTTGTTAAAGAAGAAGTATGTTTTATTTGGATTTGAAGAGTGATTGTACAACATGTACCATTTTCCAGTCCACTACTTCATGATTTAGACGCACTTAGAGAAACTTGGCTCTGCAGCCAATTTTTATCACACTTGTTAAAAAAGTAAGTGCATGGTCTGTTTAAAAGACTGCTCTAGGTGTAAAGCTTCAGTTCAAGGTGGAACTGATTTAGTGGTATGTGAAGTTAACTGGTTTCAATTGGGTGGAACACCTCCTTCCACCCTTATGCTTGTTTTAAAATAACTGCTTTATTCAGGAAATGATGCATTACTAGTCTGGAAATAGTTTATGCAGAAGAAAGTAACAAAGTAGTTAGGGGTTAAGGTTGTGCTCCTTTAACAGCATTAACTCAAATACAATTTCAGTTGCTTCCATAATAGTGTCTGCTGGGTATTGTGAATAATTATATGATGGATATATTCATAACTATGTCTTGATGCAAACCTTTGTGGTTCTCTGAAAATCTGCAGTTATTTGTTAAACTTGAAGGTCCTTATCTGAACCAATGCAGAGTTTCATTAAAGGGATACTGAATAAAAATTTTATTTTCTTTCATGATTCAGATAGAGCATGCAATTTTAAGCAACTTTCTAATTTACACCAATTATCCATTTTTCTTCGGTCTCTTGGTATCTTTATTTGAAAAAGTAGGAATGTAAGTTTTGGAGCCAGCCCATCTTTGGTTCAACACCTGGGTAGCGCTTCCTGATTGGTGGCTAAAATGTAGCCACCAATCAGAAAGCGCTACCCAGGGATCTGAACCAAAAATAAGCCTGCTCATAAGCTTACATTCCTGCTTTTTCAAATAAAGATACCAAGAGAATAAAGAAAAAATTATAATAGGAGTAAATTAGAAAGTTGCTTAAAATGCCATGCTCTATCTGAATCAGGAAAGAAAAAAATTGGGTCCAGTATCCCTTTAATGGCAACAAAATCTAGGTGCCTGTGACAATAGGGAGCCTGACTGTACTGCCCTGACTGCTCAGCAATTTATTAGGTTGCCACAACTGTTATCAGGTTGTGATGAAAGTAGCACTCAGTCGTGATCACTGGCTGCTATTTCCTCAGCTCACTTTATTAGAGTGCAGAAACCAATGCAACTGTGATGTCATGAGCAAGTGGGTGGAGCAATCAAAATGGTGTCAAGATCAATTGTATGAAATTAATACCCTAAAGAAAAACACATGCTTATGAAATTAAATGCAATTCTAAAATACTTTATGCTGAAAACAGAGTAATCTGATTTATATTAGCAGCAGTATTTAATTTTTAAAGTGCGCCCCATGCTCCTTGCTAATATCACTCTCCCCAGATCGTCAGTTTCTTTCTCCCCCAAGCTCGATAACTTTTTATAATCAGCGGACTACAGCACAAATGAAATAATAAATCATGCATGATTAAGGGGGAAACCCTGAAACGTTGCATACTGTTTTTTTATCTGCTGTGGACCGCCGATTGTGGAATTTGATTTTAAGGGTCCTGGCAGTATGCCTGGTTATCACAGGCACCTAGAAATACCTTGGATTGCTGTGCTATACATTTTGTGTCATCCATAACTTTTTATAGGAGACTACTATAGAGCCTAACATGATCTTAATCAGTGTACGGAAGACATGTTAATTGTTTTTTTTATGAACGCAAATTCGTAAACAAAACATGGATATTTGCATTGTTTTCACAAAACAAATATCAGAATGAATGCACCACAAAATTGATAGAAAAGGACTAAATACTGACAAAATTTGTCAGTATTTTTTTTTTCCAATTACCGTACCTATAGTGCACTGGGGAGGCGCGCTAATCCCAACCCTTTTACAGGGGCGGACTGAGACCAATCAGGGCCCCGGGCAAAAATTAAGGAAGGGCCCCCACTGTCTCCTATGGACCCAAATTTATTCACATTTATGCAAATAAACATGGTAGCCTCCCTGCCCCCAACAGGCCCCCCAACCTCAAGGGCCAGGACCTCCAAGGTCAAGGGCCAGAGACAGAGCCCCCAACCTCCAGGGCCAGACCCCACACTCCATGGCCCTCACAGAAACAGACTCCTGACAGGACCCCCACACTCAAGGGTTCCCCGAGCAACAAACCCCACATCCAGGCAAAAGGCCCCCAATAAACCCACACTTAACTGCTAAGTTACTGATGGGGCAACTGCAAACCCCATCTTAAGCAGCAAGCAGCACACCAGGAGTCATGGTGATGCTGTTTGTGGTCCCCCAAACATGCTGGGCCCTTGGTCCAGGTCCTGTTTGCCCGGCTGATCAGTCCGCCGCTGCCCTTTTACACTGAGCCCAGGGCCTTGCTAATAGGAGGTTTAGTGCATGCGAAAGATTCAGGCAAACCCGTGCACATGTCTGGTGTACTGACACTCATTATCACTATACATCCCAACATGCACATAATTGGCATGCACATTTTTTTTGTCACAAATACAAATATAACAAATATCTGCACAAATGAACACAATTAATCAATATTCATTAGTTTCCTTTAGATTACCTTAGGGGTTAAAGATATTTATCTATAGCGCGCTGGAGAGCCACACTAATCCCTACACTTCTTCATAGAGCCCTGAGCCACAGTAATAGGAGATTTAGCTTGCGCTAAGATAAGAAGGGTGGGGATTAATATGGCTTGATTGTCCAAAACGAACGTGCACAGGACTAATTGTTCTACCAAGCGAATTGCACTTTCAGCATATTCGCCCATCCCTAGTTATAATATATATGTTATGGGTAAAGTCAGATATTGGGTAATCCTAGGATTACCCAGGTAAAATGGACATTACCCAAGCGGCTGAGGGTAAAGCCCGGTGTATGATCATAAACCCCCATCAAACATATATAGCATGCACTGTAATTCCCCCATCTTAGCTATCTTTTTGCCTTCGCCTGGGGGGTTCCAGGGGGGCATAGCCCCCCTTGTAAACCTCATTCCCCAAGCTTTACTTGGGGTGGATGCCTGAGGATCGGCGGGGCACTTTCATTGAACCCTCCCCCCCAGGCGGAGGCAAAAGAAATAGTGTAGATGGGGGAATTATAGTACATTATGCTTTACCCACAGCCGCTTGGGTAATGTCTTGATTACCCGGATTTCTTACTTTACCCATAACATATAGATAGAATAGTGGTATAGTTTGAATCTGTTGGGTCTGCAGAAGAAAACAATATATAATACGTGTTGGGTTCTCACTGGAATAGGACCTAAACTAGGGTTTGTGAGCAGAATATAAAAACTCCAAAAGTGCTTAGCACAGAGGTGAGGAATGAGGGTTTAAACTACAACCGCCTTTCTTTCTTTCATTTTATTATATTTCTTTCTTATTTTTTATTTTTGTGAAAGATATATTAAATTGGAATTAATATACAAGGTAGATGCATTCCTCCTCTGTATGACAAACTTTCTATGATTTCCTATAGTTTAAAATGATTTACTATATTTTTAGAGACTCTTCCATAGTTCACTATATTCTATGTAAATCCAACCCCATGCCTTTAGAACTGTTCCTTTATGTCATGTTGAAACTTTCATGACTTCCCTGTAGACCATTTACAAACATCTTGTTATGCTCCCAAATGTGGTCGGAGCCGCAATATACTTACTGTGGGTCAGGTGTTTGTGTGCGGCCAGTGTTATACTGCTGTGTAGCCTGGAACAGGCAGGCATTCTGCTGCAAAAGGATCTGCTGCTGTCAGAGCCAGAGACCGCGCTAAATAAGGTTGGGTTAGCTTGGCTGGCTCTCTGGAAGTGATCTTGGCCTTGTTCCTGGTGCCAAACCTGAGTGGGACGTGTTATAATATCATGTCAGACACCCAATCAGGGCTTGATTATTTGTATGGAGACTGAATCATTCTTGTTCCTGGTCTGTTTCCCTGATCTTGATCATAGCAATATTTTTGGATTCTGCTACCTGTCTGACCCTTCTTCTTAGATATGCTACCTTGAGAATTGATTTACTGGCTTATAAACTTTGGAAACGTATCCTGACTTTTGCACCTGCCTTATCCTTTTGCTTTGACGTCTGGTTTCAGACTGATCTTTTTGTTCTGACTCTTGACCCGTTCATGGATTGCCTAATTGCTGACCTGATCATTACCTGCTTCTGTTTCTCTGCACAACTGGTTCTAGGCAACAAAACAGGTAATTTATCTTTTACCTTATACATTTTTGACTTATAAATAATGAAATAATATTACAATTATAATATTGCTCAGACGTTGCCAATAATATCTTCTGATTAAATTACTCCAAGAATTTGTGTCTAAGTTTCATGTTCTTGGTAGTTTGCCATAATCTGGAAAAATCATCACAGCGTCAGTTTAGGAGAATGCTCCCACCTACGGATTTCTTAGACCTCATTTGTTTTATGAGCTTGTGAAGTTAAAGACAAATAAATATCAACAGTCAATATTTGGCATGGACTGCAACTGAAGTACATTGTGCAGGCCAAAATGTTTCTTTCAAATAAGTAACTATTTAGCAGCCTTACCTTGTGTTGCTCTAATGTGCAATAGAACTGCTGCATAAAGCAAAAATTAAACTCAAAATTATTTGTTTCCCATAAAATATTCCATTAGACAGAAAATATAAATTATACTTAAAGGGACACTGAACCCAAATTTTTTCTTTTGTGATTCAGATAGAGCATGAAATTTTAAGCAACTTTCTAATTTACTCCTATTATCAAATTTTCTTAATTCTCTTGGTATCTTTATTTGGAATGCAAGAATTTAAGTTAAGATGCCGGCCCATTTTTGGTGAACAACCTGGGTTGTCCTTGCTGATTGGTGGATAAATTCATCCACCAATAAAAAAGTGCTGTCCAGAGTTCTGAACAAAAAAAAAAAAAGCTTAGATGCCTTCTTTTTCAAATAAAGATAGCAAAAGAATGAAGAAAAATTGATAATAGGAGTAAATTAGAAAGTTGCTTAAAATTGCATGCTCTATCTGAATCACAAAAGAAAACAAATAGGTTCAGTGTCCCTTTAAAGGGACTTTAAACTCAAAAATTAATTATTTTTCATTCATATGTTAATCTCAAAAATTAGTTCATGATAAATGGGTTAATCACAAAGTATCAGCGATTTGCTCCGAAAGATGTCTTGCTTTCTGACCAAACTAGGAGCTGAGTTTCTCAAGTGATCACAATGCTATATCTTTTTGTTTATTATAAACCCACCGCCGCTAAAGAGTTTTCCACTGAAAAGTTCCAGAAAACACAATTTATGCTTACCTGATAAATTTATTTCTCTTGTGGTGTATCCAGTCCACGGATCATCCATTACTTGTGGGATATTCTCATTCCCAACAGGAAGTTGCAAGAGGACACCCACAGCAGAGCTGAAATATAGCTCCTCCCCTAACTGTCATAGCCAGTCATTCGACCGAAAACAAGCCGAGAAAGGAGGAACCATAGGGTGCAGTGGTTACTGTAGTTTAAATTTAAAAATGACAGGGTGGGCCGTGGACTGGATACACCACAAGAGAAATAAATTTATCAGGTAAGCATAAATTGTGTTTTCTCTTCTAAGGTGTATCCAGTCCACGAATCATCCATTACTTGTGGGATACCAATACCAAAGCTAAAGTACATGGATGAAGGGAGGGACAAGGCAGGTACTTAAATGGAAGGAACCACTGCCTGTAAAACCTTTCTCCCAAATATAGCCTCCGAAGAAGCAAAAGTATCAAATTTGTAAAATTTTGAAAAAGTATGAAGCGAAGACCAAGTCGCCGCCTTGCAAATCTGTTCAACAGAAGCCTCATTTTTAAAGGCCCAAGTGGAAGCCACAGCTCTAGTGGAATGAGCTGTAATCCTTTCAGGAGGCTGCTGTCCAGCAGTCTCATAGGCTAAGCGGATTATGCTTCTTAGCCAAAAAGAAAGAGAGGTTGCCGAAGCCTTTTGACCTCTCCTCTGTCCAGAGTAGACAACAAACCAAGCAGATGTTTGACGAAAATCTTTAGTAGCTTGTAAGTAAAACTTTAAAGCACGGAACACGTCCAGATTGTGTAATCGTTCCTTCTTCGAAGAAGGATTAGGACACAAGGATGGAACAACAATCTCTTGATTGATATTCTTGTTAGATACCACCTTAGGTAAGAACCCAGGTTTGGTACGCAGGACTACCTTATCCGTATGAAAAATCAGATAAGGAGAATCACATTATAAGGCAGATAGCTCAGAGACTCTACGAGCCGAGGAAATAGCTACCAAAAAAAGAACTTTCCAAGATAAAAGTTTGATATCTATGGAATGAAGAGGTTCAAACGGAACTCCTTGAAGAACCTTAAGAACCAAATTTAAGCTCCATGGTGGAGCAACAGGTTTAAACACAGGCTTGATTCTAACTAAAGCCTGACAAAATGCCTGAACGTCTGGAACATCTGCCAGACGTTTGTGCAAAAGAATAGACAGAGCAGAAATCTGTCCCTTTAAGGAACTAGCTGACAATCCTTTTTTCAAACCTTCTTGGAGAAAAGATAATATCCTGGGAATCCTGACCTTACGCCATATCATATGTTAAATTTTCCTGGTGACAGGCTTTCGTGCCTGTATTAAGGTATCAATAACTGACTCGGAGAAGCCACGCTTTGATAAAATCAAGCGTTCAATCTCCAGACAGTCAGCCTCAGAGAAATTAGATTTGGATGGTTGAAAGGACCCTGAAGTAGAAGGTCCTGTCTCAGAGGCAGAGACCATGGTGGAAAGGATGACATGTCCACTAGATCTGCATACCAGGTCCTGCATGGCCACGCAGGTGCTATCAGAATCACTGATGCTCTCTCCTGCTTAATCTTGGCAATCAGTCGAGGGAGCAGAGGAAACGGTGGAAACACATAAGCCAGGTTGAAAGACCAGGGCGCTGCTAGAGCATCTATCAGTGTCGCCTTGGGATCCCTGGACCTGGATCCGTAACACAGAAGCTTGGCGTTCTGGCGAGACGCCATGAGATCCAGTTCTGGTTTGCCCCAATGATGAATCAGTTGTGCAAAAACCTCAGGATGGAGTTCCCACTCTCCCGGATGAAAAGTCTGATGACTTAGAAAATCTGCCTCCCAGTTCTCTACACCTGGGATATGGATAGCTGATAGGTGGCAAGAGTGAATCTCTGCCCAGCAAATTATTTTTGAAACTTCTAACATCGCTAGGGAACTTCTTGTTCCCCCTTGATGGTTGATGTAAGCTACAGTTGTGATGTTGTCCGACTGAAATCTGATGTACCTCAGAGTTGCTAACTGAGGCCAAGCCTGAAGAGCATTGAATATCGCTCTTAGTACCAGAATATTTATTGGAAGGAGAGACTCCTCCTGAGTCCACGATCCCTGAGCCTTCAGGGAATTCCAGACTGCACCCCAACCTAGAAGGCTGGCATCTGTTGTTACAATTGTCCTCTGGCCTGCGAAAGGTCATACCTTTGGACAGATGGACCCGAGATAGCCACCAGAGAAGAGAATCCCTGGTCTCTTGGTCCAGATTCAGTTGAGGGGACAAATCTGTGTAATCCCCGTTTCACTGACTGAGCATGCATAGTTGCAGCGGTCTGAGATGTAAGCATGCAAACGGCACTATGTCCATTGCCGCTACCATTAAGCCGATTACTTCCATACACTGAGCCACCGAAGGGCGCGGAATGGAATGAAGAACCCGGCAGGAATTTAGAAGCTTTGATAACCTGGACTCCGTCAGGTAAATTTTCATTTCTACAGAATCTATCAGAGTCCCTAGAAAGGAAACTCTTGTGAGTGGGGATAGAGAACTCACTTTCCACCCATGCGACCTCAGAAATGCCAGTACTACGTCCGTATGAGACTTGGCAATTTGGAAGTTTGACGCCTGTATCAGGATGTCGTCTAAATAAGGGGCTACTGCTATGCCCCGCGGCCTTAGGACCGCCAGAAGCGACCCTAGAACCTTTGTAAAGATTCTTGGGGCTGTAGCTAATCCAAAGGGAAGAGCTACAAACTGGTAATGCCTGTCTAGAAAGGCAAACCGGAGAAACCGATGATGATCTTTGTGTATCGGAATGTGAAGATAAGCATCCTTTAGATCCACTGTAGTCATATATTGACCCTCCTGGATCATTGGTAGGATGGTACGAATAGTTTCCATCTTGAATGATGGAACTTTGAGGAATTTGTTTAAGATCTTTAGATCCAAAATTGGTCTGAAGGTTCCCTCTTTTTTGGGAACCACAAACAGATTTGAGTAAAAACCCTGTCCCTGTTCCTCCTTTGGAACTGGATGGATCACTTCCATAACTAGGAGGTCTCGTACACAGTGTAAGAATGCCTCTCTCTTTATCTGGTTTGCAGATAATTGTGAAAGGTGAAATCTCCCTTTTGGGGGGGAAGCTTTGAAGTCCAGGAGATATCCCTGGGATATAATTTCCAACGCCCAGGGATCCTGAACATCTCTTGCCCACGCCTGGGCGAAGAGTGAAAGTCTGCCCCCTACTAGATCTGTTACCGGATAGGGGGCCGTTCCTTCATGTTGTCTTAGAGGCAGCAGCAGGCTTTTTGGCCTGCTTACCTTTTGTCCAGGTCTGGATTGGTCTCCAGACCGTCTTGGATTGAGCAAAAGTTCCCTCTTGTTTAGCATTAGAGGAAGTTGATGCCGCACCTGCCTTGAAGTTTCGAAAGGCACGAAAATTAGACTGTTTGGCCCTAGATTTGGACCTGTCTTGAGGAAGGGCATGACCTTTTCCTCCAGTGATATCAGCAATAATCTCCTTCAAACCAGGCCCGAATAGGGTCTGCCCCTTGAAGGGAATGTTAAGTAGCTTAGATTTTGAAGTCACGTCAGCTGACCATGATCTAAGCCATAGCGCTCTGCGCGCCTGTATAGCAAAACCAGAATTCTTAGCCGTTAGTTTAGTCAAATGAACAATGGCATCAGAATAAAAGAATTGGCTAGCTTAAGTGCTCTAAGTTTTCCAAGTATGTCATCCAATGGAGTCGCTACCTGTAAAGCCTCTTCCAGAGACTCAAACCAGTACGCCGCAGCAGCAGTGACAGGGGCAATGCATGCAAGGGGCTGTAGGATAAAACCTTGTTGAATAAATATTTTCTTAAGGTAACCTCTAATTTTTTATCCATTGGATCTAAAAAAAAAGCACATCTGTCCTCGACAGGGATAGTAGTACGCTTTACTAGAGTAGAAACTGCTCCCTCCACCTTAGGGACTGTCTGCCATAAGTCCCATGTGGTGGCGTCTATTGGAAACATTTTTCTAAAAATAGGAGGGGAAGAGAACGGCACACCTGGTTTATCCCATTCCTTAATAATAATTTCTGTAAACCTTTTAGGTATTTGGAAAAACATCAGTACACACCGGCACTGCAAAGTATTTATCCAGTATATACAATTTCTCTGGCACTGCAATGGTATCACAGTCATTCAGAGCAGCTAAAACCTCCCTAAGCAACACGTGGAGGTGTTCAAGCTTAAATTTAAATGTAGAAATTTTAGAACCAGGTATCTTTCCTGAGTCATTAACATCACCCACTGACTGAAGCTCTCTTTCCTCAGCTTCTGCATATTGTGAGGCAGTATCAGACATGGTTCTTAAAGTGTCAGTATGCTCTGCATTTTGTCTCACCCCAGAGCTATCTCGCTTACCTCTAAGTTCAGGTAGTCTGGCTAATACCGCTGACAGTGTATTATCCATGACTGCCGCCATGTCTTGTAAAGTAAACGCTATGGGCACCCTAGATGTACTTGGCGCCATTTGAGCGTGAGTCCCTTAAGCGGGAGTCAAAGGGTCTGACACGTGGGGAAAGTTAGACGGCATAACTTCCCCCTCGTCAGATTCCTCTGGTGATAAAAATTTTTTAAAGACAGAAAATGATCTTTATTGCATAAAATGAAATCAGTACATTTGGTACACATTCTAAGAGGGGGTTCCACCATGGCTTTTAAACATAATAAACAAGGAGTTTCTTCTATGTCAGACATGTTTATACAGACTAGCAATGAGACTAGCAAGCTTGGAAAACACTTTAAATCAAGTTAACAAGCAAATATAAAAAACGGTACTGTGCCTTTAAGAGAAACAAATTTTGTCAGAATTTGAAAAACAGTGAAAAAATGCAGTAAATCAAACGAAATTTTTACAGTGTGTATAATAGGCTAACAGAGCATTGTACCCACTTGCAAATGGATGATTAACCCCTTAGTTAAAAAAAACGGATCAAAAAAACGAAATAGACGTTTTTTAACAGTCACAACCAACTGCCACAGCAAGCTGTGGCCCTACCTTCCCCAATAAACGACTTTGGAAAGCCTTTGGGCCCTTTAGAGATGTCCTATAGCATTCAGAGGGCCTTTGAGGGAAGCTGGATGTCACAGTTTGTAATTTTAACTGCACCAACTGTAACTTTTATACTACAACAGTGGAAAGCCTCAGGAAACTTTCTAGTCAAAATTTAAGCCAGCCATGTGGAAAAAACTAGGCCCCAATAAAGTTTTATCACCAAAGCATATATACAAACGATTAAACATGCCAACAAACGTTTTATATTGCAATATCATAAGGGTATTACCCCTAGGAGTAAGCATGATACCAGTACCAGTCGTTATTAAATCACTGTATTCAGGCTTAACTTACATTAATCCAATCTCAGCAGCATTTTCTAGTGTTTTCCATCTCTAGAAAAAATTATAACTGCACATACCTGATAGCAGAATAAACTGCATGCCATTCTCTCGCTGAAGTTTTACCTCATCTGTGTAATCCCCTCAGACATATGTGAGAACAGCAATGGATCTTAGTTACAACCTGCTAAGATCATAGAAACCTCAGGCAGATTCTTCTTCTATTTACTGCCTGAGATAAAATAGCACAACTCCGGTACTATTTAAAAATAACAAACTTTTGATTGAAGAAAATAAACTAGCTATATTTAACCACTCTCTCCTACAACGTCCTAGCTTGTTGAGAGTTGCAAGAGAATGACTGGCTATGACAGTTAGGGGAGGAGCTATATTACAGCTCTGCTGTGGGTGTCCTCTTGCAACTTCCTGTTGGGAATGAGAATATCCCACAAGTAATGGATGATCCGTGGACTGGATACACCTTACAAGAGAAAAGGACTTTATGGGGCATATTTATCAAGCTCCGAATGGAGCTTGATGCCCCGTGTTTCTGGCGAGCCTGCAGGCTTGCCAGAAACAGTAGTTATGAAGCAGCGGTCACAAAGACCGCTGCTCCATAACCTATCCGCCTGCTCTGAGCAGGCGGACAGACATCGCCAGAAATCAACCCGATCGAGTACGATCGGGTTGATTGACACCCCCCTGCTGGCAGCCCATTGGCCGCGAGTCTGCAGGGGGTGGCGTTGCACCAGCAGCTCTTGTGAGCTGCTGGTGCAATGCTGAATACGGCGAGCATATTGCTCGCCGTATTCAGCGAGGTCTGTCGGACCTGATCCGCACTGTCGGATCAGGTCCGACAGACCTTGATAAATAGAGGCCAAAGTGTGTTAAGTACCTCTTTTTGAAATAGAATCTGGGAGGTCTACTGAAAATGAATGATACAATAGCTCATTCACACCTCTTAAGGTTACAGGTATGCTCTATTCATGTAACCTTTTTGCTCACTCTGCAAGTAAAATACTTATTTGTGACCGTAACCTAATCATCAGAATACATCCTCAGCATTCAGTAGACATGTGCAGCCATCAAAAATTTGGTTTGGTTCGATTCGGATCGATTCGAATTCGGAAGAAATCGAATGAATTTGTTTCGGATTCATTCTGATTCTTTCGGATTCGTGTGAAATTCGGTTCGATTCGATTCGGTTCGATTCGGTTTGAATCGATTCGGATTTTCGGAATTTCGGCACTGTTAAGTGGGATGTGCTGTGTATTACACTAGTATACTGTACAATACTAGTGTAATACATGGCCATCCGAATCCATCCGAATCCATCCGAATAAATTCGAATCGATTCGGATTTATTCGGTATATTCGGCACTGCCGCAATTTGGAAATTCGAATCGATCGGAATTCCGAAATCGACAAAATTCGTCCGAATTTCGATTCGGACTGAACCGAATCGCACATGTCTAGCATTCAGTATCCATATCAATGCTATATGTATCTTGGCATAATGGCCATACTTTTATAGTCACTTCAGGACACCAACATCTACAAATGGCATGTTGTTATATTTAACTTTTAATATTTGATTATAAGTCACACTTACACTGTTATGATTGCCACTAAGAGAACAGACGTTATTAAAATCAGTTCTTTAAACAGGCGATCTCTTAGTCGCGGCTTTCAGAGTTAACTATTACAATCCATTTCCATCCGCACCACTGCTAACCCATCTAAATGCATCTTTTAGGCAACATTATATGGATGATTTGCAACTTGCATTATTTTAAACAATATTTATTTCTAGTGTTTGTTAAAGTATTGTTTCTATTTTGGCATGAACTAAAAACAAATTGGGTACTCCGTGTTTCTATGTTTAACACTTTATTCATGACCCAGCTGCCTTGCCTTTGAATCTTTCTAAGACCTTTAATGAAATTATGCCTTTGCGCACATGTTTTTATAGGGGACAAACCTCTTTGCATGCTATTCCAGACACAGTCATGAAAGTGCGTTTTAGAATGCTTGCACCTACATTACTGAACTAACGGTCATGAATGTTTATTCTAGATTACAAGTTTGCTCATGTAAGTGCAGGTACTTTAAAAGGCACACTTATGAAGAGTTAGTGACAATCATGACAGTGCGAATGTGACTTAAATCTAATATTAAAAATAAAAATGAAATCATGCAATTTCTAGATGTTGGTATCCTGGTATTCCTACAGATGCCATTAGTTGTTCAGGATATCATATAATCCTCACATATTCAGAGGGTATTTTGTTAGCACCATCTCACACTATTTTTGTATTTCATCACATATTTATATGTATTTGCCAGAGCGCTTGTGTGATTGCCAATTTATAATGATGTCGGAGCAGACCCTGTGGCCCTGTGCATGAGCATAACCACTGTCCTATTGCACATGCGAATGGGAGCTCACTTGCATAATAATTATTATGCAAATGATCGTTATTCTGAGCGCAGCAATTGGACTGTTGCAGTAGGCTGCTTTGAGTTCAACAGAAACGGATTTCATCAGGATTTTTATGTAAGTATATTTCATTTATAATATTTACATTTTTAAAATAAATTGCATATTTATCTTTAAAGTTAAGAAGATCATTTGTTAGTGTTAGACATGGTCGTCTGGGGTTGCCATATTACTTGTTCAGAGAAGAATTGCCTGGTATTTCGGAGCTGACAAACAGGATCCCGAGTGAGAGGAAAAAAGAGGCGCCTGATAGTGTAATAACGAAAACACAATCGATAGAACAAATGACGAGTACAGCTATATACTCACAAGCCAAGGTGCAATCCAGTGCAATAAAAGGCAGACCGAGGCTTCAGAGCCGCTCGGCTGACTCAATCCATTCCGATAGGCAGCTGGGCTAGGTACGAAGGGGGTCCTCAAATTCATCACCAGAGCAAAAAAACGAGACAATCATCTATAGGAAGTGCCTACAGATGTACTGATATGACTCATAAACCAATTTCCAATATCCAGGAACAAGAGCAAGGTACGGATAAAAAAGATGCTTTATTTAAAAACAATTAAAATCCAACAGGTGCACAGCAACTCGTTTCTCAGCGAATGTGCTGTTTCATCAGTCTGTATCGCTCATACCAAACCTTGCTCTAATTATACCTACAAGTCACCAATCATATGTGTTGACACACCCACCAATTTTTCACACCCTATTGGGTCACTAACCGGTATGAATATCCAATCACTACAAATGTAGTTAGCAAACATGCTGGAAAATATACTTGAAAATGTTATCAATCCGATGATCAGGATGACACACGCCCACCGGTCCAGAAGATATCATTGGACAAAAGTACTGGTAATGTGAACCAATCACACAGAGGTGTGTGATGGTACATATAATATTGATCAATGTTTCTCAGTGAATGTGCCTTTTCATCAAGCTGTATCGCTCATACCAAACCTTGCTCTAATTATACCCACAAGTCACCAATCATATGTGTTGACACACATACCAATTTTTCACACCCTATTGGGTCACTAACCGGTACGAATATCCAATCACTACCAATGTAGTTAGCAAACATGCTGGAAAATATACTTGAAAATGTTACCAATCTAAAGATCAGGATCACACACGCCCACCGGGCTAGAAGATATCATTGGACAAAAGTACCGGTAATGTGAACCAATCACACAGAGGTGTGTGATGGTACATATAATATCGATCGAAAAATTACACAACATTTATCAAATCCATGAAAAATATATGGGACACACATCTAAACAACTATACAACAATCTGTCAAGTGCATTAGTAGTAATGCACCTTACGATAGTTAACACCCTATTGGGTCACTATACCGGCACCGAGATTCAATTGCTGCCAAATACGTCAGCGATTGAATCTCGGTGCTCGTATAGTGACCCAATACTACTCCCACGTAGTAACCAGGCAATAGAACAAGCCACTGAGCTTGTTTTTGTTCATGGCAGACTGCATCTCTTTCTGTTTGTATTTGTATTAAGACCCTGAGGAAAGTCTCCATAAGGGTGATGGAGGAAACCAGAAGTGGACTCCTTGCCCAGTGTGCTTAGAGGGATAAGGCTGGACCTCACTGACAAGATCCAAGAGAAGCCAAAACGATCATCTGGGGATGCATTTCCCTTGTGCAGAGGATAATTGCCTGGTATTTCATATCTGGACTTACCTTGCTACGCGGCAGCAGACTGATATACTTCAGGAAAGTTTTACTCTGTGAAAACTTCAGTTGGGCAAAAAGAAGCTACTCCCAGGTGGTAACTGGGCCATAGAACAAGCCACTGAGCTGTTGTTCATTCCTGGCAGACTGCATCTCTTTCTGTAGGTATTTGCATTATGAAACTGGGGAAAGTCTCCCTAAGGGTGATTGGAGAACCAGACATGGGCTACTTGCCCAATGTACTTAGAGGGATATGGCTGAACCTCACTGACAAAGCCCAAAGGAGGCCAAAACGATAATCTGGGGTTGCCATTTACCATGTTCAGAGGAGAATTGCCTGGTATTTCGGGGCTGGACGGACCTTGTTAGGCGGGATCAGACTGATATACTTCAGGAAATTTTCCTCTGTGAAAAGCGCAATTGGGCTAAAAGAAGCTACTCCCAGGTGGTAACCAGGCCATAGAACTACTTGGCCATTTTGTCGCCCGTATTTTTTAATTAACAAGTATGCGCTAAACTGATTGTGCACAAGTAGTGGAGTTTTTCCTGTACTTCTGTGCTATACTATTAATAATAATGGTTAATTAAACTTTCATAATTCAGATGGGGCATGCAACTTTAAACAACTTTTCAATTTACTTTTATCATCAGATTTGCATTGTTCTCTTGGGATTCTTTGTTGAAAGCTAAATCATATGCTAATTTCTAAGCCCTTGAAGGCTGCCTCTTATCTCAGTGCATTTTGACAGTTTTTCACAGTTAGAAACTGATAGTGCATGTGTGTCATATAAATAACATTGTGCTAACTCCTGTGGAGTGACCTAGAAGTCAGCACTGGTTGGATAAAATGCAAGTCTGTCAAAAGAAATGAAATAAGGGGGCAATCTGTGGAGACTTAGATACAAGGTAATCACAGAGATAAAAAGTATATTACTATAACAATGTTGTGAAAAGGTGGGGAATTGGTAATAAAGGGATTATCTTTTTTTTTGAACAATACAGTTTTTAGTGTAGACTCTCTTTAAGTCATTTCATAAAAACACAGAAAAAAAAAGATCAACTGAAACATCCACAATAAGTAAAATTATGAGATAAAATATTTTAAGTCCTTTTCATTTATGTTTTCTTTTTAAATCCTGCATGTGACGGACACCGGCTACCCTGACTGGATAGCTCCACCAGAAGGGTCCTTCCTATACCTGGAACATCCCGCTATGTAGCGGAGGAAAGTGATTATAGCAGTGCCCACCCAAATAACCATACAGAACCAGTATTCAGGTGAAACAAAGAACAACTTTATTGTGGAAACATACTGCTTATATCTACAACCACATCTTTATAAGGAGTCTTATCAGACCCCCAGATCTCCCGCCATTTCTGCCCCTCCAGACAGGCTGGTGCCCCCCATAGATGTTATAGTCCCATAGAGTCCCAGTGATATGGAGGTGGTTATTCCGGGGTGATCCTGGGGTAGCGGCGGCAATTCCAGGGTGTTTTTGGAAAGCTCTCGGTCCCCACATGACCCAGTCCAAAAAGCAACATTATCTGTTGCTGGGGGCCGGAGCTACGGGTGATCAAACGTACAGCAGGAAAGCCATAGGAAGTAGGAGTTGTAGGGGGGTCTGAAACCCCAAGTTCCCAAAGGAGCTCCCCTCCGGCAATAACCCCACCTCTTGTCCAACCTAGGGGGTACCAATCCCCAAAAGAGTGGAGCTCTGGGGGGAAGGGCTGCTGGAGCGGTCTGGGGTAAAGGTCAGCTCTTCCATGTAGTTCCAGGAGCCCAGTCAGCCGGAAAGGGGTTATGCGATCAGAGGTCAGCTCTTCCATGAGGATGTACAAATCACAAAACAAGCAAAACAAAGAGTCTGGGAGATTGTGAATGCCCTGAAAAGGCCAAATCTGATGTGAAAATGGAGTTGCTGGGTAGTAGGGGGGTGGGGGTTTAGCCTTGCTGGCCTAGTATCTGTGACAGTTCTCCCCCCTGAAAAGTCCGGCAGATCCGGCTAGATCCACACATGGGTCGGCCTGGGGATTTCCGGGGGCTATCATAACTCAGTTTGCTGGGAAAGTCTGTCAGCATTCCCATTGTTTTTTCCCAGCCAAAAATTGGATAGTGAAGTTGAAAGGCTGCAAGGCTAAACTCCACTGCCCATTGTCCCTAGAGACTCGGTTGAGCCAAACCAGGGGTTTGTCGTTCGTGAGAATGGTGAAGGCCCGTCCCTACAGGTAGGGTTGTAGTTTTTTAAGGGCCCACACCACGGCCAGGCATTCTTTTTCCACTGCTGCATAGCCCACCTCTCTGGGTACCAGCTTCCTACTGATTTAGACTATGGGGTGGTCATGTCCTTAGTCGTCCACCTGGCTCAACACTGCTCCTAACCTGAACATGGAGGCATCTGTATTGACACAAAAATGTTTGGTTGGGTTAGGAGCGGCCAGGATAGTGGCAGAAAACTGCTTTCGGGTTAGGTCGGTCAGGGGTTTGGCCAGGGCACTGTAGTTGGGGATAAACTTGTGGTAGTACCCGGTGGTCCCTAGGAAAGCTAAGACCTGGATATTGGTCTTGGGGGTTGGCCAGTTTGCGACTGCCTCAATCTTGGCCGGCTCCGGGCACTGCTTCCCACAGCCTACTCAATGTCCAAGGTACTGGACCTCTGAGCATCCTATCATACATTTGTCGGGCTTAAGGGTCAGACCGATGGCCCTGATGTGGTCTAGAATGATGCCTAGATGGACCAAATGGTCCTCCCAAGTATTGCTGTAGACCGCAATATCGTCCAGGTATGCGCAGGCATAATCATGGAGGCCCTCCAGGAGGTGATCTACCATCCACATTCTTCATTCCAAACGGCATGACCTTAAACTGGTATAGGCCAAAGGGGGTGATGAATGCCTACTTTGGAATGGACTCCGGGTCCTTGGGGATCTGCCAGTATCCCTTGCAGAGGTCTAGGGTGGTCAGGAAGTTGCCCCAGGCAATGCGTTCTAGAATGTCATCGACCCTCGGAATAGGGTAGGCATCGGTAGTAGTTCTATCATTGAGCCTACGGTAGTCTATGCAGAACCGGGGGTCCATCCCGTTTGGGTACCAGTACCACCGGGGATGCCCAGGGGCTGTTGGACGGTTCAATGACCCATGTCCATTATCTCCCTGAGCTTACTGAGCATATTTTCTCTACCTGCCTTGGGGACCCGGTACGCCGGCTGTCGCAGGGGCACCTGTCCCGGGGTCTCCTTTTGGTGCACTGCTACCGTGGTGTACTCAGGGGTAATGGAGAACATGTCTCGCTGGTTCCCTAGGACCTGGCTAACTTGCTCCCTCTGCCTAGTCCCTTGCCTCTCATCTAACTGTATGTCACCTACGACTGGGGGCATCCTATTCCGCCCGAGGAGCTCATCTGAGCATTTGGCTACCAGGTAGGTCATGTCATTCAGCTGTTCTACCACTCAATAGGGTCCCTGCCAGGAAGCCTTTAACTTGTCTGCTTTTCAGGATCAGACTGATATGCTTCAGGAAAGTTCTTCTCTGTGAAAGGCATATGTTGAGCAAAAAGAGGTTGCTTCTTGGGTGGTAACTAGCCATAGAACAAGCTATTATGCTATTGTTCATTCACAGGTTAAGCGCTTCTCTCTTTTTATTTTGACAGGCTTCAGGACCAGGACCTTCTGCCCTACTCTTATGGTCCAGTTACGAGCATTCCGGCCATACCACTGCTTCTGCCTACCTTGAGTGACCTGAAGGTTCTCTTGCACCCCCTCGGCAAGGTCCTTCAGTCGGTCCCTGAATTCCAGGATGTACCCCACAATGGAGTGTCCTCCACAACTGATCCTTCCCAGTGGGCTCTCAATAGGTCTAGGGGCCCCCTCACCCTCCGGCCATATACTAGTTCAAAGGGAAATAGAAGGTGCGGCAGGTATATCTCCCAGTCTTTGTGAGAGGCTGAAAACATCCTAAGCAACTGCTTCAGGGTCCCGTTGAACCTCTCACACAACCCAATAGTCTGGGGGTGGTATGGAGAGCTCTGTAGGGGTTTTATCCCACAGAGCCTCCATAGCTGCCGGGTGAGCTCAGCAGTGAACTAGGTTCCTTGGTCTGAGATCACATCCCTGTGAAAACCTACCCTGGCAAATATCCGGAGCAGCGCATCTGCCACAGTCTCTGCATGGATATTGGACAGGGGTATTGCCTCCGGGTACCGGGTGGCATAATCTACCACTGTCAGTATATACTTTTTACCGGAGGGACTGGGACAAGACAAGGGGCCAACAATATCCACAGCTACCCTGCTGAAGGGTTCATCAATGATGGGGAGGGGATGCAAGGAGACTTTAGAGTGGTCCCCTGTCTTGCCTACCCTCTGGCAAACATCACAGGTCCTGCAGTACAGCCTAACCTCCCCGGTAACCCCTGGCCAAAAGAAGGTCTGAGTCAGTCGATAACGGGTCCTAGTGATGCCTAGATGTCCTGCTAGGGGAATGTCATGCCCTATACACAGGGATTGTACCAATATTTTTGCAGTATCACCAGCTGGCGCTTGGGCAACTGTCCTCTTTCTCTCTCTGTAACCCGGTATAGGGGCCCTCTCTCCCACTCAAAACGGTCCCCTCCTGGGCTCAGGCATCAATCCCTACCCGGGCACAGTAAGAAACTAAAGTCGGATCCCTCAATGTCTCTTGGATGCAGTCAGTGGGGGATGCCCAGGAGATCTGATCAGTGGTCAGGGCAGGATTCAGGGCAGTGTGGTTTACCTGGGTCCCCAGATCATGGGCCATGGCCTGCCGTCCGGCTGTCTGGCAGGTGGTAAGAGGTCCCAGGTTGTTTTCTAATAAGACCTCATTGGGAAAATGGTTCAAGACCACTACTTCCACAGCATGGGAGATGGCACCCCAATCCAGGTGTACCCATGCAGTAGGGATCCAGAGCACCTTACCCCCAGCCACACGAACTGCAAGCAACTTCCCTGTTTGGTCTGCACTGGGAAACATGTGTGGCTGGACAAGGGTACCAGTTGCCCCACTGTCTCGTAATCCCTGGGCTGGCCGGCCGTTGATTCAGATGACCTGGCGGTGATGCAGGCGTTGTCTCTGGTTGCGGGGTCCACCTCATGAGGTGGGTTTCTGGTCCTCTCCAGCTCAGGACAGTGGAGTCGGATGTGACCCGTCTGCTCGCACCTAAAGCACCTCCAGGGTGAGCTGGGCCCGGAGGGGCATGAGGGTGCCTGCAGGGTCTGGTGGAATCAGGGAACTGCTGGGGGTGAGCAGAGGCTGTAGAGGAGTGGTCATCGGTTGTGGCTCCGGGCAGGCTTGACACCGGGCATCCTGATCAGCCAGGACGGCAGCTTGGTCGGCTGTCTCGGACTGCCGATCTCGGACACATTCTCGTATCTCCTGCAGGGCATGAGTATAAAAGTGTTCCAACAGGATGAGCTGGGTGGCTTATCAGACCCCCAGATCTCCCGCCATTCCCACCCCTCCAGACAGACTGGCGCCCCCCATAGCAGTTATAGTACTATAGAGTCCCAGTTATATGGAGGAAGTTATTCTGGGGTGATCCTGGGGGTGCGGTGGCACTTCCAGTGTGTCATTGGAAAGATCTTGGTCTCCAGATGCCACAGTCCAAAAAGCGACATGGGTGATCAAACATACACCGGGAAAGCCATGGGAAGTAGGAGTTGTAGGGGGGTCCGAAACCCCAAGTTCCCAAAAGGAGCTCCCCTCCGGCAATCACCCCACCTCTTGCCCGCCCTAAGGGGTACCAATCCCCAAAACAGCCTGGGGTTAAGGTCAGCAGGTATTCAGGGAGGTGCGGCCGGCCGTTAGTCCCAGGAGCCTGGCCAGCTGGAAAGGGTTAGGCAGTCAGAGATCAGCTCTTTCATGAGGATGTACAGATCACAAAACAAGCAAAACCAAGAGTCTATGAGATCGCAAATGCCCTGAAAAGGCGAAATTTGGTGTGAAAATGGAGGGGCTGGGTAGTAGGGGGGTGGGGGGTTTAGCCTAGCCGGCCTGGTATCCGTGACAATGTAAAATAAATAAAAAGTTGCAATATTTAATTTTCGATTAGTAGCATTTACAAATCTTCAATAGGAGTAACTTTTTTTGTAAAATTGTAAAGAGGTCACCTAACACATACAACTGCAACATACTGTAGGTAAATTTAACTTTTTGTGTTTTTTTTAGTAATATTTACTCACTGGTATATAAAGGTAAAACTGCTAGAAACTGCCAGTGTACAGGTATATATATATATATATATATATATATATATATGTATATATATATATATATATATATACACACACAAGTCACAATGATATCTTGTGTTTATATAATGTAGCCAAGATATTTAACACAAATCTAATAATATTTCAGTAAATGACCATGTCCTGTTAAACTCATAAAACTGAAGAGCTCTGATCAAGTGACTCCCAGCAGAAGAAATATTATATGTTCATCATCAGAGGAACATCTGTTCTTAAAGGTACTGCAAGGAAGTCTGCAGACAGCCTGGGGCAGCCTAGTAGGGGCTGAGACTCTCTTTGGGGAGCTGTAAGATCAATTCAGGTTATTGTTTAAACTCATATTAAAATGCAGGTAGTGCACTTTACTTGTAAACAGATGCTGTTGTGCAGGTACAGAAGCGAAACTGGAGAGAAACAGACACACAAAAAAATTTAACCTTCTCAGTGCTAGATTACAAGTGGAGTGCACTAACTCAGACGTAATTTTTTGTGCGCGTCAGGCAGCTTGCGTATTACAAGTTGAAAGTAAAATGTTTTCACTCGCACTCTAAAATGACGCACATAAAAAGCTAAAGTTAGAATATAGCAACTTCGTTAACGTGGTCCCCATAAACTTCAATGGAGCATGAAAGTGGTAAACAAACCTAACACCCTTACTCGCATACAAATCTGAACGCATATTCTTAAGTGCGCTAACCCGACATTAAAATATTAATATTTCACATTCCAGAGGAATATGTTCGATTTATTCATAAATACATATTTCTACAGGTATCTGATGGTATTTTGGTACAATATATACTGTATCTATACATATATATAATGATGATTATATATACAGTAGATATATACAGACATATATAGGAATATCTATTTATAAATATTTATAACGTATTCTCTATGTGAAGAACATTGGAATTTTAA
Source organism: Bombina bombina (assembly GCF_027579735.1). Lineage (NCBI taxonomy): Eukaryota > Metazoa > Chordata > Amphibia > Anura > Bombinatoridae > Bombina > Bombina bombina. The sequence continues at coordinate 66,244,074 of NC_069509.1, forward strand.
AAATTTATAGTAAATACATATGAATGTATCTCTATGTTAAAGCCCCTTTGCAGTCCTTTTTAATGACTGATAATCAATGAAAACCAAATTGATACATGAAATATACAACTACCAAACAAACATCCAAACTCAAAATGGCCAACTTGTGCTCTTTTTACATTACATTACATTCCAGAGGACTCAGCCAATCACAAACATCGACAACATGACCAACACTAAAAAAACAGCACTGCAACGCCTCCACTTTCAGATCTGCATTGGATCACATAGGAATGTTTTTACTTTTAATTGATGATTGATTAGCATAATTTGTTGTTTGACCCTATTTGACGTTCATTTAAAAGGGCAGTGGGCAGTGCCATCTTGTTTGGGTCAGGCTATGCACAAATAGGTAGCTGATATTCTCATCCTATATCCGGTGTGTGTTATTGGTCAGTTTGTGGGTGTTGGGCATTTATTAAGTGCTTTTGGTTGTTGAATTTAATGTGTCTATTTTGTTAATAATATGAAGTTGATAACTTGTAGTCAGGTGGTTTATGATCGCTGAGGTCGATGCTGTAAATGCATTGTATGGGTAACTTTTATAATCCACTATTCTTTCTAGGGATAATTGAATTTGTGTTTAAGTTGATGTGTTTTTAGAGGTATGTTTTAGTATGACAAAAACTTAATTTGATGTCAAAAATATTCTAAGACCTTATAAGATTTATTTCTTGCACTAACATGTATTGGCTGACTGACTATAGTCTGTGGCTTTGTCCAAATGTATAATACTTATAATATAAATCTTACTTGATTATGGGTTTGAGTAATTAATTGACCTTAAACAAAGTCACAGTCTAAATGTCAGTCCGTGTCAAGACTGTATTTGGAAAATGTCAGAACTGATTATTGGTGAATGTTTCTGTCATTGCGTTAAGTGGGAATCCCTACTGAGAATGTGCACAATGAACAAAATCACAACAGTAGTATTTGTGGATATTATGTTAATGTTAATGTTGCTTAGGGGTTAGACTCTAATAGATTTATTTCCAAAAGTTAATTAAATCAAATTCACTATTAAGTCCAGAGGGCCATCTTGTACCTAGCTTCAAAATCCAAAAAACTTCTTCTCTTGCCAAAAGGGTCGACCTGTCTCCACCCCTAATTGGGGGTAGGATGTGTTTTGCAGCCAAAAGGGGTGTGTATTGTTTTACCAAATAGGAGGCAACCTTTGCCTTTTTAAACTCAGAGTTATGGTCACTTAACATGCTATGACTACGGCGGACGAAGCCGAAACGCGTCAGCAGCAGTGACCACTACCCTGAGCTGCAGCTTTGAGAATCTGTAACCCAAGAGCTGCTGCTTTTTGTTTTAAACAAATAAAAGCCTTTGGATTTACCTACAAGACACCGGGACTCCTGATTCTCTCTTTTCAAGTTATTCCAAACCAGCAAGGAGTCTCCGATGCAGTACTCAAGCCTGTACACCCGGGGCCACCACGGAGGAAATACGGAGCAGTGACAGGAAGGTGACGTCACACGCTCCACACAGGCACACGCAAACCAACGGAACCACAGTCAGCGAGAGACTCGAGGAGGGGAGAAAGCTGCACGGCCGGATTCCTGCAGTAAGCGGTTGAAAAGACTCCCCCGGGACCGAGCTCCATAGTGTTGTGGAAAGTGAGTGAAACTCATAGCAGTTTGAATTTTATGTTTGCTGTGTGCCCACTATCAGCTTCTATCAGCTTTTATCTGAACTGTGATTGATTTGATTTGAACTGTGATTAACCTGTGGTGGCTCAAGTACACAGAGGCAATACATGCGGATAGGAGTAAACAAACTTTGCTTATTTGTAGCTTTTATAATGTCCGATACATTCATTTTTAAATACAAGAATGGTCTTATCGGCTGCATTGTGATCGTTCAAATGTACAAAATGGGATGCAATATCAGGAGCTGAAAAACTATTAAAATTGTTGTTATAATTTATATGTATATCGCTGTAAAATTCTGTAGAGCTGGGTAGAGAGATAGGGAGATAGGGGTATACAATGACAATGATTTGTGGTAAGATAAAATGACTTAACAGCCTAAACAAAACTAGTACAGGTGGAGGAGGGTCCTACTCCGAACAACTTACAGTCTACAGTTTGACAGTGCAGAAACATAAGGTTTGGGGTAACTTGTCACGTGGATTGTAGCTGTAGCAGTGAGTCAAGACAGTTCTAGATTGATTTGGGTAGGATGAAAAACAGAAGTTAAAATAATTACAAAATTACCTGTAAAATAAATCCTAACCTAAGTTACCATTACACCTAACACTACACTATCAATAAATTAATTAAATAAACTACAATTATCTAAACTAAAATACAATTAAATAAACTAAACTATATTACAAAAAAAAACAAACACTACATTACAAAAAATAAAAAAGATTACAAGAATTTTAAGCTAATTACTCCTAATCTAAGCCCCCTAATAAAATAAAAAAGCCCCCCAAAATAATAAAATTTCCCTACCCTAAACTAAATTACAAAAGTAATCAGCTCTATTACCAGCCCTTAAAAGCGCCTTTTGCGGGGCATTGCCCCAAAGTAATCAGCTCTTTTACCTGTAAAAAAAAGAACAACCCCCCATTACAACCCACCACCCACACACCCCTACTCTAAAACCCACCCGATCCCCCCTTAAAAAAACCTAAGTCTTACCCCCAAGTGGTCCTTACCTGTCCTGAAGACCGGCGGAGAAGGTCCTGTTCCAGGCGGTGAAGTCTTCTTCCAAGCGGCGACCTCTTCTTCTTCCAGGAACCAGCAGGCGCGGAGCGGAGGAGTTGAAGACTGATGACCGTGGAGCTGAAGACCGTCCACTCTGGAACTGAAGAACGGCGATGCTGGAACTGAAGATCGGCGATGCTGGAACTGAAGACCGCGGAGCCATGGAGCGTGGAGGATCCTCTTCATATGATCTCCGCCATACACTGAATAGGAATTCAAGGTACGCAATTAAAAATGGCGTCCCTTGAATTCCTATTGGCTGATTTGAGCCTTCAAATTCAAATCAGCCAATCGGATGAGAGCTACTGTAATTCTATTGGCTGATTTGAATAGCCAATAGAATAAGAACTACTGACATTCAAATTCAAATCAGCCAATAGAATTACAGTAGCTCTCATTTGATTGGCTGATTTGAATTTGAAGGCTCAAATCAGCCAATAGGAATTCAAGGGACGCCATTTTTAATCGTGTACCTTGAATTCCTATTCAGTGTACGGCGGAGATCGTATGAAGAGGATCCTCCACGCTCCATGGCTCCGCGGTCTTCAGTTCCAGCATCGCCGGTCTTCAGTTCCAGAGTGGACGGTCTTCAGCTCCACGGTCATCAGTCTTCAACTCCTCCGCTCCGCGCCGGCTGGTTCCTGGAAGAAGAAGAGGTTGCCGCTTGGAAGAAGACTTCACCGCCTGGAACAGGACCTTCTCCGCCGGTCTTCTGGACAGGTAAGGACCACTTGGGGGTTAGACTTAGGTCTTTTTAAGGGGGGATCGGGTGGGTTTTAGAGTAGGGGTGTGTGGGTGGTGGGTTGTAATGGGGGGGTTGTTCTTTTTTTTACAGGTAAAAGAGCTGATTACTTTGGGGCAATGCCCCGCAAAAGGCCCTTTTAAGGGATGGTAATAGAGCTGATTACTTTTGTAATTTAGTTTAGGGTAGGGAAATTTTATTATTTTGGGGGGCTTTTTTATTTTATTAGGGGGCTTAGATTAGGAGTAATTAGCTTAAAATTCTTGTAATCTTTTTCTATTTTTTGTAATGTAGTGTTTTTTTTTTTGTAATACTGTATAGTTTATTTTATTTAATTGTATTTTAGTTTAGATAATTGTAGTTTATTTAATTAATTTATTGATAGCGTAGTGTTAGGTGTAATGGTAACTTAGGTTAGGATTTATTTTACAGGTAATTTTGTAATTATTTTAACTAGGTAGCTATTAAATAGTTATTAACTATTTAATAGCTATTGTACCTAGTTAAAATAAATACAAAGTTACCTGTAAAATAAATATAAACCCTAAAATAGCTACAATGTAATTGTAGCTATCTTAGGGTTTATTTTATAGGTAAGTATTTAGTTTTAAATCGGAATAATTTAGTTAATAATATTAATATTATTTAGAGTTATTTAAATAATTAAGTTAGGGGGTGTTAGGGTTAGACTTAGGTTTAGGGGTAATATATTTAATATAGGTGGTGGCGGTGTAGGGGGCTCAGATTAGGGGTTAATAAATGTAAAATAGGTGGCGGCGGTGTAGGGGGATCAGATTAGGGGTTAATAAATGTAAGACAGGTGGCGGCGGTGTAGAGGGATCAGATTAGGGTTTATTGAATGTAAGATAGGTGGCGGCGGTGTAGGGGGGTCAGATTAGGGGTTAATAAAATTAAGATAGGTGGCGGCGGTGTAGGGGGATCAGATTAGGGGGTAATACATATAGTATAGGTGGCGGCGGTGTAGGGGGGTCAGATTAGGGGGTAATACATATAATATATATGACGGCGGAGTCCGGGAGCGGCGGTTTAGGGATTAAACACTTTATTAGGTATTGCGGTGGGGGATTGCGGTTGACAGGTAGATAGACATTGCGCATGCGTTAGGTGTTAGGTTTTATTTTGCAGGCAGTTTAGGGAGTTTTGGGGCTCCAATACTCAGCATAAGGCTTACTACGCCTGCATTTTGTGGCAAGGTAGAAATGGAGTAAGATTTCTCCATTTTTGCCACGTAAGTCCTTACGCTGTATATTGGATACCAAACTGCGCGGGTTTGGTATATCAGTCTATGGGCCAAAAATCTACGGCCGAAGGGTGAAATATACAAGCATAACTTCTAGGTTACGCCGTATATGTGATACCAGACTTGCGCTAAATTTGGCGTCGCCGGCTTCTGCGGGCGACGCTGCATATCGGATCAGGCCCCACATGTTTATATAGATTTTAGCAAAGAATACTAATAATACAAAGCAAATTTGATAATAAAAGTACTTTTAAACGTACTCTATCTCAATCATGAAATTGTAATTTTGACTTTTATATCCTTATAAAAGGATATAAAACATAAAAGGAAATGTTTATTTCATGATTCAGATAGAGCATGCAATTTTATACAACTTTTAAAATTAATTCTATTACCTCATTTGCTTTGTAGGCTTAGGAGCTGGGAACTAGCTGCTGATTGGTGGCTGCACATATTTGTCTGTTGTAATTGGCTTACCGATGTCTTTAGCTAGCTCCCAGTAGAGCATTGCTACTCCTTCAACAATGGATACCAAGAGAATGAAGCAAATTTGATAATAAAAGTAAATTGGAGAGTTGTTTCAAATAGTGTGCTCTGTGGGAATCATGAAATAAGTATTTATGGTTCCATGTTCCTTTACCTATATTTTAGTTATAATTGTTGAAGTCAATACTTTTATATTTGTACATGTAAATTGAGTGTCTATTGTAATTTAACATCCAATGTTTACTAAGCATATAATGTTCTTCCTGCTGTATGAAACATTTAAGTCCATATTTATGTTGTCCATATTTCTTTAGCTGCCAAACTCATGACGTTTCAGCTCCAAGCATCAGTGATCACTTATAACAGGAGTTGGCTAGTTGGAATTTAGCCAACGCAATTATTAAACTCCACACAAAATGATACAAAATATCATCCCCAAAGCAGTGTAATCCCCTTGCATTGCTCTGCTAGACCCGTCTGCATCACCTCTGTCTCCCTTCATTAGCAGACAGGCACTGAGCTATAAGACAGAGAGCTCGCAGGTATGAAAGCTTCCCCCAGGAATGTGATAAAGCATCTGGATATTGTTTGTTCAGCGCTACGCACGGGCGCCTTCTGCTCAGCGTTATTATATATTGCATCATAAAAGTTATTACAAGTAATGTTTGTTAGGGGGTATGAAATACTCAACAAAATGCACTACAATGACTTGAAGGAAGGGAATTTCTGAAATAAAGAACCAAAATTGTTGTCTATAGAAAAGTTGGTTATAACGTTATATTTTCTTGAACTACTACTATACACAGTGGAATAGCATAATCCATAATCAATAAATTCATACTAAATAGACAATGCAAAAGCACTTAGTTTCAATTTCACATAAGTATTAGATTTTTTTTTTCTGACTAATTTCAAAGTTAGTTCTATTTTCCCTCTCACTGCAACATGTGACAGTCATCAGCCAATCACAAAATGCCGATATGTATATCCTCTGAGCTGGTGGCATATTTAGATAATGGAAGGGAATAGAAACGTTGTTTGAAATTGTGTGCACTATTTGAATCATGAAAGTTAAATTTTGACACATAGTGCAAATTATAATTTTCAAACTACTCGCTGTGGGTCTCATGTAGTGCAGGCTTGCTCACGTGAGCCTGTTTACTGCAAGTTAAAGGGACATGAAACCCATTTTTTTTTCTTTCATGATTCAGACAGAGAATACAATTTTAAACAACTTTCCAATTTACTTCTATCATTTAATTTGCTTCCTTCTCTTGTTATCCTTTGCTGAAAGGTTTATCTAGGCAAGCTAAGAAGCAGCAGATAACCTAGGTTCTAGCTGCTGATTGGTGGCATATATATCGATTGTGATTGGCTCATCAATGTGTTCAGTTAGAAACCATTAGTGCATTGCTGATCCTTCAACAAATGATACCAAGAGAATGAAACAAATGAGATAATATAAGTAAATTAGAAAGTTGTTTAAAATTGTATTTTCTATATGAATCATGAAAGAAAAATATTTGGGTTTCATGTCCCTTTAAGAAGCAGCAGTTGTACGATTGCTGCTTCTTAACCTCTCCACCACCTTAGAGGTTTGGGGCGATTCACAGGACCTGCTCTTGCACAATTAGTTGTGTGAGCGCAGGGGGCTGAGTTGTGCAAGGGAATCCTTAGGCAATGATAACTTTGGGCAGCTGTTGTACACCGTCCGCTGCCCAGTTGCTGCAAAAACGGGTTCCCTAGTTGGGAACCTTGTCCAACTGTCATTTACTATATAGGGCTTTAAGTGTTTAACCCCAAAAAGAGCCTAAAAACATAGGTAATGCCCTCTCGGAAGCAAGCAAGTATTGCAACTCCTGAGCTGAACGCAGCATGTGATTAGTAAGGGTCACTGGCTGTTTTCTGTTTGGGGAAAAATATCCACACAATTTCCAGCCTCCAAAAGGGTTACAAAGACCTTTATTTCTTATAAATTGGGTCCATAGGCACAATTAAATTTCTGGCCTGCAATAGGCCCTTAGTCATGACATATTTATGCAATATTCATTTTAATAAAGTTTTATAGTGTGTATTTACCTGAAAATATTTCACATTTCAATGTTCTTCATGGGACTATGTTCTAAGTATTATTAAATAGATACTCATATATATATATGACCATCTAATCACGTCACTCTGCCTGGCGCATGCTCCACACATATAATAACCAGTTACACACACTTTCACACAATACTACCAACTAACAACCTTAACTCCACCCCTGGACGGCATGACTTCACCACTGGGTTTCAACTCTGTACCCAAGATCTCCCTGACTCACAGCTTCCTGGTTCTGGACAGCTTATGGGAAATTTTGGGAGGTATGGTTTAACCTAATGCACATCCTGGGTATTCTTGGATTTATCTGCTATTATTATGCCTACTACATCTTTTATAGGTTTATTATACATTCTGTACAAGTTTTTCACATAATTTTTGGAAAGTAGCCAGTCATTCTCTGCAATAAAAGATTAAGAACCACTACTACAAGCTTTCAAAGTGTGTAAGTTAAACAATTCACATTAATGTATTGCCCAAAAATGATTTAAAGGGATAGTAAAGTCCAAATTAAACCTTCATGATTCCGATAGGGCATGTCATTTTAAATAACTTTCTAATTTACTTTTCCATCTTAGTGGGAGGAGAGTCCACAGCTTCATTCATTACTTGTGGGAATTAAGAACCTGGCCACCAGGAGGAGGCAAAGACACCCCAGCCAAAGGCTTAAATACCTCCCCCACTCCCCTCATCCCCCAGTCGTTCTTTGCCTTTCGTCACAGGAGGTTGGCAGAGAAGTCTCAGAAGATTCAGAGTAGTCTCTTATGGAGGGTAGTTCTCTTCAGAATGGGACTGGAGTTTTAAGTAGTCCTGTCAGCCTCTCAGTGAGAGCTTGGATGAAAGTTAGAGTCCGGAAATGCAGGGAGAGTCTTTCTGCGAAACCATCCCAACTCAGATTAACAGCTCCATAAGCAATCAGCGTTTACGAGTTTCGCTGCCTGCTTTCTGCTCCCAAGTCCATGTCAGAGGCAATGCTACTACCTTGTCACACTTGAAAGGCTGTGTTCCTGTTCCACGGCCTAGATTCTGGTAAAATCGTTTCATTTATACACATATGATAATGCAAGAAAACAAGGTCACAGTGTGTCTCCTTTTATCTGTATAGAATCAAGGGTTAATATCCTTGGAAGGAGGGTTATCGAACAGGGGGGATTTCGCATAATATTCTTTATTGTGTTTAATGTGTTTAATGCTGTGACATGTGTGAGATGAGGCTTTGTCAATGTGTGAACATTAGGGAGATATTGACACGGCCTTTTTTGGCATGTTTTTCTCTTTAGTGCAGGAGCGGTCCCGCATGGCACTTCATGTGACTGGGTGTGGCCTCTTTAACTTCCTCTTCTTGACCGGTGGTTGCAGAAGATGAAGTGGTTTCTCTGTGGTCCGTGTCATAGGAGGTGGTGAGTGCCCCGGCCTTTGGTGTATAAAGGTGAAATTTAATTCTATCTAGTCCGTAACAAAGACGCAAGCTATGGAGGACTCTGATATGTTAGAGGGTACTCCCTCTATCCAAATTTAATAACTGTGTTTATTGTGAGGAGGTTCCGGTGGTTTTGCCTGCTCAACTATAACCACATGCTTTGATAAGATTGCAATATCTAAAAAGAATAAGATATTTAGTACAACTGAGTCGTCCACCTCTGACGGTTTTCTGTCCCGTGAGGTGCATTCCCTGCATTCTTCTCCGATTACACATGCAGCTTCCAAGGGCACTACTAATCCTCCAGTGGAAGGGGTCCTTTGGCCGCCAGACTTCACTGACCAGTTACAGACAGCGGTTTCTGTGGCCTTCAATGACTTGTCATGCCCTGCTAAGCGCAAGTGAAAGGTGAAACATAGCTATCCATCCCAGGGGTCATCTACTCCGTTGGATATCTTTGACAGATTATCCACTGATGAGGAAAACTTTGACTCTTCGAAGGACACTCTTTCTGGGTCGGAATCGGCGATATCTAGACCTCTAGCTGCGGAGGAGCCAGACTTTAAGTTTAAGATGGAGCATTTGTGCTTTCTGCTGAAAGAGGTACTTGCTAGGTAAGAGGTTCCGGAACTGAAACTGCCGGAGGAACCTTAGATAGGGTTTACGAGGACAGGGTGGGGACTCAGACCTTCCCGGTCCCCATTAAGATGGCTAACATTATCAAGAATGAATGGGAGAAACTAGGCTCGTCCTTTTCCCCCTCTACTTCTTTTAAAAAACTGTTCCCCATTCCGGACTTGCAGCTTGAGCTGTGGGGGGCATCTCTAAGGTGGATGGTGCTATATCCATGCTCGCTAAGCGCACAACTATCCCGCTCGAAGATAGCTCTTCGTTCAAGGAGCCCACGGATAAAAAATTGGAATCTATGTTGAGAAAGATGTTTCAGCTCACGGGGTTCATTTTTCAACCGGCAGCGGCGGACGCTGCGGTGGCTGGAGCTGCTACCTACTGGTGTGACGCTCTGTTAGCTATGATCAAGGTGGAGGCTCCCGTCGAGGAGATACAGGAACAAATTAAGGCCTTAAGGGTAGCTAATTCTTTAATCTGTGATGCAAATATGCAGATTATTCGCCTGAATGCCAAGACATCAGGTTTTTCTGTTCTAGCCTGTAGGGCTCTGTGGTTTAAGTCATAGTCTGCTGACATGACTTCCAAGTCTAGATTACTATCCCTCCCATTTCAGGGGAAGGATCTTTTTGGTCAAGGCTTAGACTCTATCATATCCACGGTCACTGGAGGCAAGGGTGCTTTCCCACAGCAGGATAAGAAGAATAATCCTAAGGGGTCTATTTTTCGTCCCTTTCGATAGGAAAAGTCCCAACGCCAACAGCCTTCCTGCGAAACCCAAGCAGTCCAAGGGATCTTGGAAGCCTGCTCAATCTTGGAACAAAGCCAAGCAGAGCAAGAAGCCCGTCGAGACAAAATCGGCATGAAGGGGTGGCCCCCGATCCGTCTCTGGATAGCGTAGGGGGCAGACTATCTCTTTTTGCGGAGGTTTGTATTAGAGACGTTCAGGACCCTTGGGTTCTGGAGGTTATCGCCCAGGTTTACAGAATAGGGTTCAAGACTCATCTGCCCAGGGGCAGATTCCTCCTGTCAAACCTATCATCAAGACCAGAGAAGAGAGACACTGTGTGAGGGATCTCTCCTCTCTCAGAGTAATCGTTCCAGGCCCTCTAGCAGAAAGAGGTCTGGGGTATTATTCAAACCTTGTCATGGTCCCAAAGAAGGAGGGCACATTTCACCCGATTCTAGACCTAAAGTGCCTAAACAAATTTCTGTCAGTCCCATCGTTCAAGATGGAGACGATCAGGTCTATTCTGCCCCTAGTTCAAGAGGGACAGTTCATGACCACAATAGATTTGAAGGCTGCTTACCTTCACGTGCCAATCCACAAGGATCACTTCAGGTTCCTAAGATTTTCATTTCTGGACCAACACTTCCAGTTTGTGTCCCTTCCGTTCGGCCTGGTGACTGCCCCAAGAGTCTTTACGAAGGTTCTGGGAGCACTGCTCGCAGTGGCGAGAGCCAGAGGTATTGCAGTGGCACCTTATCTGGACGACATCCTGGTCCAGGCTCCGACCTGAAGCCTCGCAGAGGACCATTCGAGGGCTCTTCTTCTTCTCCTTCGATCTCATGGATGGAAGATAAATGAAGGAAAGAGTTCCCTGGTTCCCAGCAACAGAGTGGAATTCCTGGATACGATAATAGACTCCATATCCATGAAGATATTCCTGACAGATCAGAGACATTGCAAGATTGTGTCCAGCTGTCTTGCCCTTCAGACCTCCTCAAGGCAATCTGTGGCCAGGTGTATGGAGGTGATTGGGCTCATGGTATCCAGCATAGATGTCATTCCATATGCCAGGTTCCATCTATCCCAACAGATCTCTCTGGACAACCAAACAAGGCAATCCCTCTCTTGGTGGATCTGTCCAGGACAACTGTCCCAGGGGACATCCTTCTTGAAACCATCCTGGGAGATTGTGACCACGGACGCAAGTCTGTCAGGATGGGGAGCTGTTTGGGGTGCCAGAAAGGCAAAGGGCAGGTGGACTCGAGAGAAGTCCCTTTTCCCGATCAATATTCTGGAACTTTGAGCGATCTTCAACGCTCTGAGGGCTTGGCCCACCCTGGGGTCATCCCGATTCATCAGATTCCAGTCAGACAACATTACCGGTGGCTTACATCAACCATCAGGGGGGGAACAAGAAGCTCCCTAGCCATGAGGGAAGTATCTCGGATTTTGGAATGAGCAGAGACCCGCAACTGTTCGCTATCAGCGATCCACATTCCGGGTGTGGACAACTGGGAAGCGGATTTTCTCAGCAGACAATCGTTTCATCCGGAGGAATGGTCTCTTCATCCCAAGGTGTTTGGGGAGATCTGCATCAGATGGGGGACGCCAGAAATAGATCTCATGGTGTCCAGACTCAACTTCAAGCTACCCAGATATGGGTCGCGGTCCAGGGATCCCCAGGCAGAACTGATAGATGCCTTAGCGGTGCCTTGGGAGTTCAACCTAGTCTTCATATTTCCACCTTTGCCTCTTCTACCTCAAGTAGTGACCCGCATCAAGCAGGAGCAAGCTTCAGCTATTCTGATTGCTCTGTCGTGGCCGTGGAGGATGTGGTTTGCGGATCTGTTGGGGATGTCATTGTCTCCTCTATGGAGGTTACCTTGTTGCAGAGATCTGCTGGTTCAGGGTCCCTTTCTACATCAAAATCTCGATTCTCTGAGGCTGACTGTGTGGAGATTGAACGCTTAGTCCTAGCCAAGAGAGGATTTTCTGAGAGAGTGATTGATACTCTCATTCAAGCCAGGAAACCGGTCACTCGTCGCATCTATCATAAGGTGTGGAGGACCTACTTGTCCTGGTGTGATGAACGTGGATATCCCTGGCATAAGGTTAGAGTATCCAGGATCCTGTCCTTCCTCCAGGGTTGGGTTGGAGAAGGGACTTGCCACCAGTTCCTTAAAGGGACAGATTTCGGCCTTGGTTGTCTATACTGTTACACAAGAAACTTGCGGAGCTTCCTGATATTCAGTCCTTTGTTCAGGCTCTGTCTAGGATCAGGCCTGTCTTTAGAAACCCGCTCCCCCTTGGTACTTGGTACTTAAGATTTTGCAGAGGACTTTGTTTGAGCCTATGCATTTGCTTGACATTAAACTTCTTTCCTGGAAGGTTCTGATCCTACTGGCTATTGCATCAGTACAGAGTCTCTGAGTTGGCGGCCTTGCAATGTGAGCCTCCTTACCTGGTTTTTCACGTTGATAAGGCTGTTCTTCGCACTGGGTTGGGATTTCTTCCCAAAGTTGTGTTGAATCGTAACATCAATCAGGAAATAGTAGTTCCTTCTTTGTGTCCTAACCCTTCTTCTTCAAAGGAAAGGTTGCTTCATAATTTGGATGTGGTTCGAGCCTTGAAGTTCTATCTTTAGGCCACGAAAGAATTCAGACAGACTTCGTCTTTATTTGTTGTGTTTTCAGGGAAGCACAAGGGGCTGAGGGCCTCTTCCACTTCTTTATCTTTTTGGTTGAGGAGCATTATCCACTTGGCCTATGAGACAGCAGGACATAAGCCACCTCAGAGGATTATAGCTCACTCAACTAGGGCTGTGGCCTCTTCATAGCCCTTTAAGAATGAGGCCTCTATGGAGCAGATTTGTAAGGTGGCTACTTGGTCCTCCTTACATACTTTTGCTAAATTTTACAAATTTGATGTCTTTGCTTCGGCGGAAGCAGCTTTTGGGAGAAAGGTTTTGCAGGCTGTGGTGCCCTCAGATTAGGGTCCGCCTCCTTTTTACCCTCCCGTTTTTTTCATTCAGTGTCCTCTAGAGCTAGGGTATTTGTTTCCCACAAGTAATGAATGAAGCCGTGGACTCTCCTCCCATTAAGATGGAAAACATAAATTATGTGGACCTAAATTTATTTATGTTCTTCTGGCACCATTCATACCGTGATATTTATCCTTCTGTTCCTTGGTCCCTTGGCAGAATGACTGGGGGATGAGGGGAGTGGGGGAGGTATTTAAGCCTGGGGTGTCTTTGCCTCCTCCTGGTGGCCAGGTTCTTAATTCCCACAAGTAATGAATGAAGCTTTGGACTCTCCTCCCACAGGTGGAAATTAAATTATCAGTTAAGCATAATTTATGTTTTATCATCACATTTTCTTTTTTCTCTTGGTATTCTCTTGGTATTCCTAGTTGAAAGGTAAACCTAGGTAGGCTTATATGCCCAATTCTAACCCCTTGAAGATTGCCTCTTATCTGAATGCATTTGACAGTTTTTCACAGCTAGAGGGTGTAAGTTCATGTGTTTCATATAATCATGCACGTGGAGTTATTTAAGAGTCAACACTAATTACCTGAAATACAAGTCTGTCAAAAGATCTGAGATAAGGAGACAGTCTGCAGAAGCTTAGATACAAGGTAATTACAGAGGTAAAAAGTATATTTCTATAACAGTGTTGGTTATGCAAAGCTGGGGAATGGTAAATAAAGGGATTATCTGTCTTTCAAACAATACAATTTTTGGTGTTTACTATCCTTTTAAGTAAAAGCTCTTGGAATTGAGACTAACACTGCAGTATCAATTATATAATATATAAGGGCACCATCCACGGCCCTGTTAATAAAGAGGGACATGCCTCTGCAAGCCTAACAATTCTGTTCCGGACTGTAATTTTTTTTAAATATCCTCTTTACAAGGACAATGTACTAAAACACGTTTTATTATTCAAGTAAAAGTGCAGCATCTAAACATATTTATTTTGGGTTTTTTCGCATCAAAAAAATATGAAGTGAAAGATTTTTAAATTTAAGTTGAAACTGCAACAGCTGTACCAGTATTGCACTTCCTGTTATGCTCATTAGCTGACAGTCACTTCCTGTTATCGCTCATTGGTTGATAGGCAATATATAGCTATAAGCCAATGAGTATTAGTAAGAATTGCACAACTGGTACTTGTATATTATATTTAAACAGATTTTACTTCATATTTTCTTATGCAATAAAGTGTTATAGTTGTCCATTTGTGACTGGGTATATCTATGTGCGGGTCTAAGGAAAATTCTACAAATAGGGATAAATGGCTGTCTCAAAACAACAGAGCTCAGAATTAGGGACTGTTCCGCTCCAATAGGGACAGTTGGGAGATCTGTGTTTGGATGACCGAATGTCAATAAAGTTGGGATATTATTTTGTATTTTTAAAGCTAACTGTATGAGCTTAAAAACAATAAATACAATTTAAAATGAAAGTTTTGTTAAAAGAAAATCCACTTTTGAATAATAATAATAAAAAATATATTAAAAGAATAAAATGGAAAACACCTCATGGATGTAGACAGTGGGACTTCTACCTTAATTCTGATTTTCTCATCAGTATAACTGGAAGAAAAAAAATGAATTGTGACTAGACATAAGCCGGAATGCTGAATGTTATTGGAGGAAACCAATGTCCCAGAGCCCTCATAAGTGTTTAGTGTAATGCTGCTATGGGAAAGACACGCACATATTTAGCTGTCTGTGATTACAATCCAAGCTAGGAACTCTGCTCTTTATTCCTGCAGATTATGGGTTATTTATGGAGTGAAAAATTTGAATCAGGTTATGTGTGTGTGTTTGATAAACATAGATTAACAAAAGTCACAAAGACTTATGGACTGGGAAAGTCTATGTAACCCTTTCACTGCCACCCCAAACGTTTATAGAATTGTCTTAAAGATTATCTCAAGGTTCTGTTTGCATAGAAAATAGTACATTAATGTTTAAATTGAACTTTTATGGTCCAGACAGTGTATGCAATTTAAAAAAACTTTTCAATTTACTTCTATTAAAAAAAATGTGCATTTTTCTCTTTACTGAAAAGCATACCTAGATAGGTTCAGGATCAACAATAAATATACTTCTGTTAGTTAACTTCTGATTGGTGGCTGCACATATAAGCCTCTTGTCATTGGTTTACCAGATGTGCTGCTCGGTCCCAGCACTGTATTGCATCTCTGGAACTGATTTTATATATTTAACTCTTTTGCAGGGCTTAAACAGAGGTATTCCCTCTATAAAACAGTCCACTTATTTTATATAAAAAAGAAAACATGAAAACAATTAAAAGAGAAATAAAACAAATCAAAGCGAGACAACATCATCATAACAAGATACAACTGTGCAACATACTTGACACAGGCAATTGAGTCTTTATGAATTCCACATGCTGAGATGAATAATCCAGAGTACACCTGGAACACCGCCTGCCAGCACCTGGAGACACCTTTTGCGCTATTCAGCGAGAGTACGTTACCGTAACACAACAGCCATGCGAATATTCTACAATCACAAATATTTGCTGAAACCATTTTCTATGCGCAGCAGGTTAGGGTGACCTCAGAGCTCTGGTTAACTATTAAGCTTGCACAAAACACATCAAAAAAACATTATAATGATAAACAATCAAAAATTATAAGGGCTCAACGATATGAGGTCTCAGGTTATAGAAAAAAGGCATGCAGAGATATATACAGTATACAACAGAAGTGAGTACACCCCAGTGCAATATCACTTAACCCCCTTAACGACCAGCGTCGTACCCTTTACGACGCTGGTCGTTATGCCCTTAAGGACCAGCGATGTACCCTGTCGCTGCAGTCCTGGACTTCTCTCTGCTGTGATCTCGCTCAAAATAGCGAGATTGCACTATTTCTGCATGCCCCACGAGTTGAGCACTGCAGAAATAGATTTGCAGAGTTACCGATGCAGAGAGGGCCACTCTGTGGCCCTCTCTGCATTGAACAGCAGTGATGCCAATTGTTGGTGGGTAGAAGGGTAAGGAGGAAGGTGGGTGGGCGGCCCATCGCTGGAGGAGGCGGGAGTGGGTGGGACCGCTCGCTCACGCTACATTGAATTAAAAAAAAAAGGAATCATAGAGGGGGAAGGAGGGAGTAGGGGCAATGAGGAGGATTCCATGTGGGATCCGAAGAGCAAGCAAGGGTTTTTTCCTTGGATGCTGTCCTTAGAAGTTGACATTATGCAATGTACTTAGCACTGTCTGACCAGTCACAGAAACTCCAATTTCTATTGATAATCCCTGAGCCAAATCTGAAGCACTTGCCTTTTGCCTCTTTTTCAGAGCTAGATTGTGCAAGTAGCGCACTGTCCGTGGCGTCATTTTAGGAGGACAGCCACTGTGGCTCTAATTTTTGGCACTGTGTATCGATCTATACCTCCTGATTACTGCTGCAACTGCGTTTTGAAAGATTTTTAGTTGGTCACCAATCTTCCTGTATCCTTTTCCATCTTTGTGAAGTCTCACAATCAGAATTTTCAATTCCTCTGGCAATTATTTTCCATGTGGAGACATAATGCAAACTTGCAGATAGACACAGCCCATTAGTAAAAAAAACACAATTTATGCTTACCTGATAAATTTATTTCTCTTGTGGTGTATCCAGTCCACGGATCATCCATTACTTGTGGGATATTCTCATTCCCAACAGGAAGTTGCAAGAGGACACCCACAGCAGAGCTGTAATATAGCTCCTCCCCTAACTGTCATAGCCAGTCATTCGACCGAAAACAAGCCGAGAAAGGAGGAACCATAGGGTGCAGTGGTTACTGTAGTTTAAATTTAAAAATTACCTGCCTTAAAATGACAGGGCGGGCCGTGGACTGTATACACCACAAGAGAAATAAATTTATCAGGTAAGCATAAATTGTGTTTTCTCTTGTAAGGTGTATCCAGTCCACGGATCATCCATTACTTGTGGGATACCAATACCAAAGCTAAGATACACGGATAAAGGGAGGGACAAGGCAGGTACTTAAATGGAAGGAACCACTGCCTGTAAAACCTTTCTCCCAAATATAGCCTCAGAAGAAGCAAAAGTATCAAATTTGTAAAATTTTTAAAAAGTATGAAACGAAGACCAAGTCTCCGCCTTGCAAATCTGTTCAACAGAAGCCTCATTTTTAAAGGCCCAAGTGGAAGCCACAGCTCTAGTGGAATGAGCTGTAATCCTTTCAGGAGGCTGCTGTCCAGCAGTCTTATAGGCTAAGCAGATTATGCTTCTTAGCCAAAAAGAAAGAGAGGTTGCCGAAGCCTTTTGACCTCTCCTCTGTCCAGAGTAGACAACAAACCAAGCAGATGTTTGACGAAAATCTTTAGTAGCTTGTAAGTAAAACTTTAAAGCACGGACCACGTCCAGATTGTGTAATAGACGTTCCTACTTTGAAGAAGGATTAGGACACAAGGATGGAACAACAATCTCAGGTTTGGTACGCAGGACTACCTTATCCGTATGAAAAAGGAGAATCACATTATAAGGCAGTTAGCTCAGAGACTCTACGAGCTGAGGAAATAGCTACCAAAAAAAAAAAGAACTTTCCAAGATAAAAGTTTGATATCTATGGAATGAAGAGGTTCAAACGGAACTCCTTGAAGAACCTTAAGAACCAAATTTAAGCTCCATGGTGGAGCAACAGGTTTAAACACAGGCTTGATTCTAACTAAAGCCTGACAAAATGCCTGAACGTCTGGAACATCTGCCAGACGTTTGTGCAAAAGAATAGACAGAGCAGAAATCTGTCCCTTTAAGGAACTAGCTGACAATCCTTTTTCCAAACCTTCTTGGAGAAAAGATAATATCCTGGGAATCCTGACCTTACTCCATGAGTAACCCTTGGATTCACACCAATAAAGATATTTACGCCATATCTTATGTTAAATTTTCCTGGTGACAGGCTTTCGTGCCTGTATTAAGGTATCAATAACCGACTCGGAGAAGCCACGCTTTGATAAAATCAAGCGTTCAATCTCCAGGCAGTCAGCCTCAGAGAAATTAGATTTGGATGGTTGAAAGGACCCTGAAGTAGAAGGTCCTATCTCAGAGGCAGAGACCATGGTGGAAAGGATGACATGTCCACTAGATCTGCATACCAGGTCCTGCGTGGCCACTCAGGTGCTATCAGAATCACTGATGCTCTCTCCTGCTAGATCTTGGCAATCAGTCGAGGGAGCAGAGAAACGGTGGAAACACATAAGCCAGGTTGAAAGACCAGGGCACTGCTAGAGCATCTATCAGTGTCGCCTTGGGATCCCTGGACCTGGATCCGTAACATGGAAGCTTGGCGTTCTGGCGAGACGCCATGAGATCCAGTTCAGGTTTGCCCCAACGATGAATCAGTTGTGCAAAAACCTCCGGATGGAGTTCCCACTCTCCTGGATGAAAAGTCTGACGACTTAGAAAATCCGCCTCCCAGTTCTCTACACCTGGGATATGGATAGCTGATAGGTGGCAAGAGTGAATCTCTGCCCAGCGAATTATTTCTGAAACTTCTAACATCGCTAGGGAACTTCTTGTTCCCCCTTGATGGTTAATGTAAGCTACAGTTGTGATGTTGTCCGACTGAAATCTGATGTACCTCAGAGTTGCTAACTGAGGCCAAGCCTGAAGAGCATTGAATATCACTCTTAGTTCCAGAAAATTTATTGGAAGGAGAGACTCCTCCTGAGTCCACGATCCCTGAGCCTTCAGGGAATTCCAGACTACACCCCAACCTAGAAGGCTGGCATCTGTTGTTACAATTGTCCAATCTGGCCTGCAAAAGGTCATACCTTTGGACAGATGGACCCGAGATAGCCACCAGAGAAGAGAATCCCTGGTCTCTTGGTCCAGATTCAGTTGAGGGGACAAATCTGTGTAATCCCCGTTCCACTGACTGAGCATGCATAGTTGCAGTGGTCTGAGATGTAACAGCACTATGTCCATTGCTGCTACAATTAAGCCGATTACTTCCATACACTGAGCCACCGAAGGGCGCGGAATGGAATGAAGAACCCAGCAGGAATTTAGAAGCTTTGATAACCTGGACGTCGTCAGGTAAATTTTCATTTCTACAGAATCTATCAGAGTTCCTAGAAAGGAAACTCTTGTGAGTGGGGATAGAGAACTCTTTTCCTCGTTCACTTTCCACCCATGCGACCTCAGAAATGCCAGTACTACATCCGTATGAGACTTGGCAATTTGGAAGTTTGACGCCTGTATCAGGATGTCGTCTAAATAAGGGGCTACTGCTATGCCCCGCGGCCTTAGGACCGCCAGAAGCGACCCTAAAACCTTTGTAAAGATTCTTGGGGCTGTAGCTAATCCAAAGGGAAGAGCTACAAACTGGTAATGCCTGTCTAGAAAGGAGAACCTGAGAAACTGATGATGATCTTTGTGTATCGGAATGTGAAGATAAGCATCCTTTAGATCCACTGTAGTCATATATTGACCCTCCTAGATCATTAGTAGGATGGTACGAATAGTTTCCATCTTGAATGATGGAACTTTGAGGAATTTGTTTAAGATCTTTAGATCCAAAATTGGTCTGAAGGTTCCCTCTTTTTTGGGAACCACAAACAGATTTGAGTAAAAACCCTGTCCCTGTTCCTCCTTTGGAACTGGATGGATCACTCCCATAACTAGGAGGTCTTGTACACAGTGTAAGAATGCCTCTCTCTTTATCTGGTTTGCAGATAATTGTGAAAGGTGAAATCTCCCTTTTGTGGGGGAAGCTTTGAAGTCCAGGAGATATCCCTGGGATATAATTTCCAACGCCCAGGGATCCTGAACATCTCTTGCCCACGCCTGGGCGAAGAGTGAACGTCTGCCCCCTACTAGATCCGTTACCGGATAGGGGGCCGTTCCTTCATGCTGTCTTAGAGGCAGCAGCAGGCTTTTTGGCCTGCTTACCTTTTTTCCAGGTCTGGATTGGTCTACAGACCGTCTTGGATTGAGCAAAAGTTCCCTCTTGTTTAGCATTAGAGGAAGTTGATGCCGCACCTGCCTTGAAGTTTCGAAAAGCACGAAAATTAGACTGTTTGGCCCTAGATTTGGACCTGTCCTGAGGAAGGGCATGACCTTTTCCTCCAGTGATATCAGCAATAATCTCCTTCAAACCAGGCCCAAATAGGGTCTGCCCCTTGAAGGGAATGTTAAGTAGCTTAGATTTTGAAGTCACATCAGCTGACCATGATCTAAGCCATAGCGCTCTGAGCGCCTGTATAGCAAAACCAGAATTCTTAGGCGTTAGTTTAGTCAAATGAACAATGGCATCAGAATAAAAGAATTGGCTAGCTTAAGTGCTCTAAGTTTGCCAAGTATGTCATCCAATGGAGTCGCTACCTGTGAAGCCTCTTCCAGAGACTCAAACCAGTACACCGCAGCAGCAGTGACAGGGGCAATGCATGCAAGGGGCTGTAGGATAAAACCTTGTTGAATAAATATTTTCTTAAGGTAACCTCTAATTTTTTATCCATTGGATCTATAAAAAAAAAAAAAAAAAAGCACAACTGTCCTCGACAGGGATAGTAGAACGCTTTACTAGAGTAGAAAGGAGGTGTTCAAGCTTAAATTTAAATGTAGAAATATTAGAATCAGGTATCTTTCCTGAGTCATTAACATCACCCACTGACTGAAGCTCTCTTTCCTCAGCTTCTGCATATTGTGATGCAGTATCAGACATGGTTCTTAAAGCGTCAGTATGCTCTGCATTTTGTCTCACCCCAGAGCTCTCTCGCTTACCTCTAAGTTCAGGTAGTCTGGCTAATACCGCTGACAGTGTATTATCCATGACTGCCGCCATGTCTTGTAAAGTAAACGCTATGGGCGCCCTAGATGTACTTGGCGCCATTTGAGCATGAGTCCCTTAAGCGGGAGTCAAAGGGTCTGACACATGGGGAAAGTTAGATGGCATAACTTCCCCCTCGTCAGATTCCTCTGGTGATAATTTTTTTAAAGACAGAAAATGATCTTTATTGCATAAAATGAAATCAGTACATTTGATACACATTCTAAGAGGGGGTTCCACCATGGCTTTTAAACATAATAAACAAGGAGTTTTTTCTATGTCAGACATGTTTATACAGACTAGCAATGAGACTAGCAAGCTTGGAAAACACTTTAAATCAAGTTAACAAGCAAATATAAAAAACGGTACTGTGCCTTTAAGACAAACAAATTTTGTCAGAATTTGAAAAACAGTGAAAAAATGCAGTAAATCAAACGAAATTTTTACAGTGTGTATAATAGGCTAACAGAGCATTGCACCCACTTGCAAATGGATGATTAACCCCTTAGTTCAAAAAACGGATCAAATAAACTAAATAGACATTTTTTAACAGTCACACCCAACTGCCACAGCAAGCTGTGGCCCTACCTTCCCCAATAAACGACTTTGGAAAGCCTTTGGGCCCTTTAGAGATGTCCTATAGCATTCAGAGGGCCTTTGAGGGAAGCTGGATGTCACAGTTTGTAATTTTAACTGCACCAACTGTAACTTTTATACTACAACAGTGGAAAGCCTCAGTGAAACTGTTTCTAGTCAAAATTTAAGCCAGCCATGTGGAAAAAACTAGGCCCCAATAAAGTTTTATCACCAAAGCATATAAAAAAACGATTAAACATGCCAGCAAACGTTTTATATTGTAAATATCATAAGGGTATTACCCCTGGGAGTAAGCATGATACCAGTTGTTATTAAATCACTGTATTCAGGCTTAACTTACATTAATCCGGTATCAGCAGCATTTTCTAGTGTTTTCCATCTCTAGAAAAAAATATAACTGCACATACCTGATAGCAGAACAAACTGCACGCCATTCTCTCGCTGAAGTTACCTCATCTGTGTAATCCCCTCAGACATATGTGAGAACAGCCATGGATCTTAGTTACTTCTGCTAAGATCATAGAAACCTCAGGCAGATTCTTCTTCTATTTACTGCCTGAGATAAAATAGCACAACTCCGGTACTATTTAAAAATAACAAACTTTTGATTGAAGAAAATAAACTAGCTATATTTAACCACTCTCTCCTACAACGTCCTTGCTTGTTGAGAGTTGCAAGAGAATGACTGGGTATGACAGTTAGGGGAGGAGCTATATTACAGCTCTGCTGTGGGTGTCCTCTTGCAACTTCCTGTTGGGAATGAGAATATCCCACAAGTAATGGATGATCCGTGGACTGGATACACCTTACAAGAGAAATTAGACTGTTCTGGTAACTATGCTAATGCATTTAGGCTAATTGGAAAGCATAGGTGTACTCAATTGTGTTTCAGTAATCTAACTTGTGTGTCAGTGACCACAGGTGTATTCACTTTTGTTGCATTAAGTTTCTACTTTGGGGCCTGTATTTTCAATATAATCTTTCTAAAGTATTTGTTTTTGATCGTTTATAATAAGAAATACTCTACTTGTCAACTTAGAAATAAAACAATTATTGATAGGTGATAAAATGTTGAATAATTTGATATTTGAGTGATATTGCCCAGGGGTGTACTCACTTCTATTGTATATTGTACATACACATCTCTAAATATGTACATGTATTTGTGTATATATATATATATATATATATATATATATATATATATATATATATATATATATATGTGTGTAACATGTATTTTTGTTTTTATTTATTTTATTTACAGAAATATATACACATATAAACAGACAAATACATATCTATGCATATATATAAGTGCATTGGATCCCTTTGCAGTCATGTAGCTTTGCAGTCATGTAGCTGAAAACATGAAAAACCATATTTATGCAATATTCATATTTAACCCCTTAATGACCTTGACGTACCCTGTACGTTGCCAGTAGTTAAGTGTTTCCTTGATGCTGTAGCGCTTGTCTTGATGCGAATGGCAAGACCACACTATTAGACCCTCCCTCCTGCAGGCTTGTTAAAAAAGCGTGGTCTTGCCGCATGGGGACTGGCTGTGAGACCTCACTATTAAAAATCACACCTCCATAGAAAGACCAGCAACATACAGGGTACATTGGTGGTCTTTAAGGGGTTAATAAAGTGTTTGACTGTGTATTTACTGTAAATATTTCACATTCCAATGTTCTTCACTTAAGGAAATATGTTCTATATATTTTTAAGTAGATATTCTTCTATATACTTGTATATATCTACACACACACACACACATATATATATATATATATATATATGTGTGTGTGTGTATATATATATATATATATATATATATATATATATAAATATATATATATTTATATATATGTGTGTTTTCTTGCCGAGTTAGCACATTTGAGAAAATGCGATCGGGTTTGCACGACTTGGCTTTTTTTCAGCTTTTCACGCTCTATTGACTTCCATTGGGGAATATGTTAACACGGTCACAATATTATAATTTTGACTTTCAGCATGCATCAGGTTAGCGTGCAAGCGAAATTTTTTTACTTTTAACTTGTAATACGTGCGCAAAAAGCCAAAGTCGACTGCAGTCAGAGCAAGAGTGGGAGCGATAAATAGCGATCCACTAATAATCTAGCCCTTAGTAGGAGATGGTCCAAAATGAGCTCTACTTATTTAGCATGAGGTGGTACAAAAAAGCGCTACTTATTTAGCATGAGGTGGTATAAAACAAGCGCTACTTATTTAGCATGAGGGGGTACAAAACAAGCGCTACTTATTTAGCATAAGGTGGTACAAAACAAGCACTACTTATTTAGCATGATGTGGTACAAAACAAGCACTACTTATTTAGCATGAGGTGGTACAAAACAAGCACTACTTATTTAGCATGATGTGGTACAAAACAAGCGCTACTTATTTAGCATGAGGTGGTACAAAACAAGCACTACTTATTTAGCATGATGTGGTACAAAACAAGCGCTACTTATTTAGCATGAGGTGGTACAAAACAAGCACTACTTATTTAGCATGATGTGGTACAAAACAAGCGCTACTTATTTAGCATAAGGTGGTACAAAACAAGCGCTACTTATTTAGCATGAGGTAGTACAAAACAAGCTCTACTTATTTAGCATGAGGTGGTACAAAACAAGCGCTACTTATTTAGTATGAGGTGGAATTTATGCTTACCTGATAAATTACTTTCTCCAATGGTGTGTCCGGTCCACGGCGTCATCCTTACTTGTGGGATATTCTCTTCCCCAACAGGAAATGGCAAAGAGTCCCAGCAAAGCTGGTCACATGATCCCTCCTAGGCTCCGCCCACCCCAGTCATTCGACCGACGGACAGGAGGAAATATATATAGGAGAAACCATATGATACCGTGGTGACTGTAGTTAGAGAAAATAATTCATCAGACCTGATTAAAAAACCAGGGCGGGCCGTGGACCGGACACACCGTTGGAGAAAGTAATTTATCAGGTAAGCATAAATTCTTTTTTCTCCAACATTGGTGTGTCCGGTCCACAGCGTCATCCTTACTTGTGGGAACCAATACTAAAGCTTTAGGACACGGATGAAGGGAGGGAGCAAATCAGGTCACCTAAATGGAAGGCACCACGGCTTGCAAAACCTTTCTCCCAAAAATAGCCTCCGAAGAAGCAAAAGTATCAAATTTGTAAAATTTGGCAAAAGTGTGCAGTGAAGACCAAGTCGCTGCCTTACATATCTGGTCAACAGAAGCCTCGTTCTTGAAGGCCCATGTGGAAGCCACAGCCCTAGTGGAGTGAGCTGTGATTCTTTCAGGAGGCTGCCGTCCGGCAGTCTCATAAGCCAAACGGATAATGCTTTTAAGCCAAAAGGAAAGAGAGGTAGAAGTCGCTTTTTGACCTCTCCTTTTACCAGAATAAACAACAAACAAGGAAGATGTTTCTCTGAAATCTTTAGTAGCCTCTAAATAGAATTTTAGAGCACGGACTACGTCCAAATTGTGTAACAAATGTTCCTTCTTTGAAACTGGATTCGGACACAAAGAAGGTACAACTATCTCCTGGTTAATATTTTTGTTGGAAACAACTTTCGGAAGAAAACCAGGCTTAGTACGCAAAACCACCTTATCTGCATGGAACACCAGATAGGGCGGAGAACACTGCAGAGCAGATAACTCTGAAACTCTTCTAGCAGAAGAAATTGCAACCAAAAACAAAACTTTCCGAGATAGTAACTTAATATCTACGGAATGTAAGGGTTCAAACGGAACCCCTTGAAGAACTGAAAGAACTAGATTTAGACTCCAGGGAGGAGTCAAAGGTCTGTAAACAGGCTTGATCCTAACCAGAGCCTGAACAAATGCTTGAACATCTGGCACGGCTGCCAGTCTTTTGTGAAGTAAAACAGATAAAGCAGAGATCTGTCCCTTTAGAGAACTTGCAGATAATCCTTTCTCCAAACCTTCTTGTAGAAAGGATAGAATCTTAGGAATTCTTATCTTGTTCCATGGGAATCCTTTAGATTCACACCAACAGATATATTTTTTCCATATTTTATGGTAAATTTTTCTAGTTACAGGCTTTCTAGCCTGAATCAGAGTATCTATTACAGAATCTGAAAACCCACGCTTTGATAAAATCAAGCGTTCAATCTCCAAGCCGTCAGTTGGAGGGAAACCAGATTCGGATGTTCGAATGGACCCTGAACAAGAAGGTCCTGTCTCAAAGGTAGCTTCCATGGTGGAGCCGATGACATATTCACCAGGTCTGCATACCAAGTCCTGCGTGGCCACGCAGGAGCTATCAAGATCACCGAGGCCCTCTCCTGATTGATCCTGGCTACCAGCCTGGGGATGAGAGGAAACGGTGGGAATACATAAGCTAGGTTGAAGGTCCAAGGTGCTACTAGTGCATCTACTAGAGTCGCCTTGGGATCCCTGGATCTGGACCCGTAGCAAGGAACCTTGAAGTTCTGACGAGACGCCATCAGATCCATGTCTGGAATGCCCCATAATTGAGTTATTTGGGCAAAGATTTCCGGATGGAGTTCCCACTCCCCCGGATGGAATGTCTGACGACTCAGAAAATCCGCTTCCCAATTTTCCACTCCTGGGATGTGGATCGCAGACAAGTGGCAGGAGTGATCCTCCGCCCATTGAATTATCTTGGTCACTTCTTTCATCGCCAGGGAACTCCTTGTTCCCCCCTGATGATTGATATATGCAACGGTCGTCATGTTGTCTGACTGAAACCTTATGAATTTGGCCTTTGCTAGTTGAGGCCAAGCTCTGAGAGCATTGAATATCGCTCTCAGTTCCAGAATGTTTATCGGGAGAAGAGACTCTTCCCGAGACCATAGACCCTGAGCTTTCAGGGATTCCCAGAC
This sequence comes from Bombina bombina, assembly GCF_027579735.1. Lineage (NCBI taxonomy): Eukaryota > Metazoa > Chordata > Amphibia > Anura > Bombinatoridae > Bombina > Bombina bombina. The sequence goes on from NC_069509.1 coordinate 66,270,490, forward strand.
CGCGCCCCAGCCCACTAGGCTGGCGTCGGTCGTGACAATGACCCACTCTGGTCTGCGGAAGCTCATTCCCTGTGACAGATTGTCCAGGGTCAGCCACCAACGGAGTGAATCTCTGGTCTTTTGATCTACTTGAATCGTCGGAGACAAGTCTGTATAATCCCCATTCCACTGTCTGAGCATGCACAGTTGTAATGGTCTTAGATGAATTCGTGCAAAAGGAACTATGTCCATTGTTGCAACCATCAATCCTATTACTTCCATGCACTGCGCTATGGAAGGACGAGGAACAGAATGAAGTACTTGACAAGAGCTTAGAAGTTTTGATTTTCTGACCTCTGTCAGAAAAATCCTCATTTCTAAGGAATCTATTATTGTTCCCAAGAAGGGAACTCTTGTTGACGGGGACAGAGAACTTTTTTCTTTGTTCACCTTCCATCCGTGAGATCTGATGTCCGTATGAGCCTTTGCTTTTGACAGGGACGACGCTTGAATCAGGATGTCGTCCAAGTAAGGTACTACTGCAATGCCCCTTGGTCTTAGAACCGCTAGAAGGGACCCTAGTACCTTTGTGAAAATCCTTGGAGCAGTGGCTAATCCGAATGGAAGTGCCACAAACTGGTAATGCTTGTCCAGAAAAGCGAACCTTAGGAACTGATGATGTTCCTTGTGGATAGGAATATGTAGGTACGCATCCTTTAAATCCTGAGAAATTTGTTTAGGATCTTTAGATCCAAAATTGGTCTGAAAGTTCCCTCTTTTTTGGGAACTATGAACAGATTGGAATAAAATCCCATTCCTTGTTCTCTTATTGGAACTGGATGTATCACTCCCATCTTTAACATGTCTTCTACACAATGTAAGAATGCCTGTCTCTTTATTTGGTTTGAAGATAATTGAGACCTGTGGAACCTTCCCCTTGGGGGTAGTTCCTTGAATTCCAGGAGATAACCTTGAGAAACTATTTCTAGCGCCCAAGGATCCTGAACATCTCTTGCCCAAGCCTGAGCAAAGAGAGAAAGTCTGCCCCCCACTAGATCCGGTCCCGGATCGGGGGCTATCCCTTCATGCTGTTTTGGTAGCAGTGGTAGGCTTCTTGGCCTGCTTACCCTTGTTCCAGCCTTGCATTGGTTTCCAGGCTGGTTTGGGTTGTGAAGTATTACCCTCTTGCTTAGAGGATACAGAATTAGAGGCTGGTCCGTTTCTGTGAAAGGGACGAAAATTAGGCTTATTTTTAGCCTTAAAAGACCTATCCTGTGGGAGGGCGTGGCCCTTTCCCCCAGTGATGTCTGAAATAATCTCTTTCAAATCAGGTCCAAATAATGTTTTACCTTTGAAAGGAATGTTAAGCAATTTTGTCTTGGAAGACACATCCGCTGACCAAGACTTTAGCCAAAGAGCTCTGCGCGCCACGATAGCAAACCCTGAATTTTTCACCGCTAATCTAGCTAATTGCAAAGCGGCATCTAAAACAAAAGAGTTAGCCAATTTAAGTGCTTGAACTCTGTCCATAACCTCCTCATACGAAGATTCTTTACTGAGCGACTTTTCTAGTTCCTCGAACCAGAAACACGCTGCCGTAGTGACAGGAACAATGCATGAAATTGGTTGTAGAAGGTAACCTTGCTGTACAAAAATCTTTTTAAGCAAACCCTCTAATTTCTTATCCATAGGATCTTTGAAAGCACAACTATCTTCGATAGGAATAGTAGTGCGTTTGTTTAGAGTAGAAACCGCCCCCTCGACCTTGGGGACTGTCTGCCATAAGTCCTTTCTGGGGTCGACTATAGAAAATAATTTCTTAAATATAGGGGGGGGGGGGGAACAAAAGGTATGCCGGGCCTTTCCCACTCTTTATTTACTATGTCCGCCACCCGCTTGGGTATAGGAAAAGCGTCGGGGGGCACCGGAACCTCTAGGAACTTGTCCATCTTACATAATTTCTCTGGAATGACCAAATTGTCACAATCATCCAGAGTAGATAACACCTCCTTAAGCAGTGCGCGGAGATGTTCTAATTTAAATTTAAATGTCACAACATCAGGTTCAGCTTGATGAGAAATTTTTCCTGAATCTGAGATTTCTCCATCAGACAAAACCTCCCTCATGGCCCCTTGAGATTGGTGTGAGGGTATGTCAGAACAGTTATCATCAGCGTCCTCTTGCTCTTCAGTGTTTAAAACAGAGCAATCGCGCTTTCTCTGATAAGTAGGCATTTTGGATAAAAGATTTGCTATGAAGTTATCCATTACAGCCGTTAATTGTTGCATGGTAATAAGTATTGGCGCACTAGATGTACTAGGGGCCTCCTGTGTGGGCATAACTGGTGTAGACACAGTAGGGGATGATGTAGTATCATGTTTACTCCCCTCATTTGAGGAATCATCTTGGGCAATATCAATATCTGTGGCATTACTGTCCTTACTTTGTTTGGACACTATGGCATAATTATCACATAAATTTAAATGGGGAGACACATTGGCTTTCATACATATAGAACATAGCTTATCTGATGGTACAGACATGTTAAACAGGCTTAAACTTGTCAACAAAGCACAAAAAAACGTTTTAAAATAAAACCGTTACTGTCACTTTAAATTTCAAACTGAAAACACTTTATTACTGAATATGTGAAAAAGTATGTAGGAATTGTTCAAAATTCACCAAAAGCATTAAAAGTATTGCACACCAAATTTCAGAGCTTTAACCCTTAAATTAACGGAACCGGAGCCGTTTTCAAATTTAACCCCTATACAGTCCCAGCTATATGCTTTGCTGAGACCCAACCAAGCCCAGAGGGGAATACGATACCAAATGACGCCTTCTAGAAGCTTCTTTAGTGATTCTTAGATCCTCACACATGCATCTGCATGCCTTGCTCTCCAAAAACAACTGCGCAGTAATGGCGCGAAAATGAGGCTGAGTCTATAACTAGAAAGGCCCCCAGACTAAAAAAGGTGTCCAACACAGTGCCTGCCGTTTTTTAAACGTTCCCCAAGATTATAATGCCAATTATTAGCTAGAATCTGCATAATATGCCCCAATAAAGCAATCGTTTTAGCCCATAAAAATGTCTACCAGTTTTTAAGCCCTTTTTTAAGCCCTTTATTCTTTTATATTTGACTAAGAAAATGGCTTACCGGTCCCCATGAGGGGAAATGACAGCCTTCCAGCATTACATGGTCTTGTTAGAAATATGGCTAGTCATACCTTAAGCAGAAAGGTCTGCTAACTGTTTCCCCCAACTGAAGTTACTTCATCTCAACAGTCCTGTGTGGAAACAGCAATCGATTTTAGTTACTGTCTGCTAAAATCATCTTCCTCTTACAAACAGAAATCTTCATCCTTTTCTGTTTCAGAGTAAATAGTACATACCAGCACTATTTTAAAATAACAAACACTTGATAGAAGAATAAAAACTACATTTAAACACCAAAAAAACTCTTAACCATCTCCGTGGAGATGTTGCCTGTGCAACGGCAAAGAGAATGACTGGGGTGGGCGGAGCCTAGGAGGGATCATGTGACCAGCTTTGCTGGGACTCTTTGCCATTTCCTGTTGGGGAAGAGAATATCCCACAAGTAAGGATGACGCCGTGGACCGGACACACCAATGTTGGAGAAACAAGCGCTACTTATTTAGCATGAGGTGGTACAAAACAAGCACTACTTATTTAGCATGAGGTGGTACAAAACAAGCGCTACTTATATAGCATGAGGTGGTACAAAACAAGCGCTAATTATTTAGCATGAGGTGGTACAAAACAAGCGCTACTTATATAGCATGAGGTGGTACAAAACAAGCTCTACTTATTTAGCATGATGTGGTACAAAACAAGCACTACTTATTTAGCATGAGGTGGTACAAAACAAGCTCTACTTATTTAGCATGAGGTGGTACAAAACAAGCTCTACTTATTTAGCATGATGTGGTACAAAACAAGCACTACTTATTTAGCATGAGGTGGTACAAAACAAGCTCTACTTATTTAGCATGAGGTGGTACAAAACAAGCACTACTTATTTAAAACGATATGGCCCGAAATGAGCGCTAATTATTTAGTATAAAATGGCCCAAAACAAGTGCTACTTATTAGTATAAGATGGCGCAAAATAAGGACTACTTAAAATCATTATTCCCTCTAAGGTGTGCATGCTCACACCTTATATGGAATATTGATTTCTCATGCTAAATAAGTAGGGCTAATTTTTTAGCCATCTTGTGCTAAATAAGTAGCGCTAATTTTTGAGCCATCTAGCGCTAAATAAGTAGCGCTTAATTTTGAGCCTACTGGCGCTAAATAAGTAGCGCTTATTTTTTAGATATCTTGTGCTAAATAAGTAGCCCTTATTTTTGAGCCATCTAGCGCTAAATAAGTAGCGCTTTTTTTAGCCATCTAGCGCTAAATAAGTAGTGCTTATTTTTGAGCCATCTAGCTCTAAATAAGTACCGCTCATTTGTGAGCCATCTTGTGCTAAATAAGTAGCGCTAATTTTTTAACCATCTTGTGCTAAAAAAGTAGTGCTAATTTTTGAGACACCTTGTGCTAAATAAGTACCGCTTATTTTTTAGCCATCTAGCGCTAAATAAGTAGCATTCATTTTTGAGCCATATAGCGCTAAATAAGTAGCGTTCATTTTTGAGCCATCTAGCGCTAAATAAGTAGCACTCATTTTTGAGCCATCTTGCGCTAAATAAGTAACGCTAATTTTGGAGCCATCTAGCGCTAAATAAGTAGCGCTCATTTTTGAGCCATCTTGTGCTAAATAAGTAGCGCTACTTTTTGAGCCATCTTGTGCTAAATAAGTAGCGCTACTTTTTGAGCAATCTTGTGCTAAATAAGTAGCGCTCATTTTTTAGACATCTAGCGCTAAATAAGTAGTGATATTTTTTGCGCTCTCTCTTGTTAAATAAGTAGTGCTCATATTTGGTCCATCAAGAGCTAAATAAGTGGTGCTCATTTTTTTCGGCCATCTTGTGCTAAATAAGTAGCGCTCATTTTGGGCCTTGCCACAATCTTCACTTCTGCTCACAGTTAGTAATAAATCGATATAAGGTGTTAGTAAAAGTTAGTAATAAATCAACAAGAGGTGTACTGAATTTGTGTCTGAAGTGTCCTGAATTTGTGTTGTGAAATTTGACCACCTTACTTCTGAGTGTCTAGGAATCTAGACCAGTATGTTGATACAAGTCATGTTCTAACAAGTCACAATCCAAAGTGAATTGATTTTATCCTTAAGAGATAATACAAATACCATAAATACAAATGTATATATTTGTCTCATATGTCCAGTTTCCTTTCAAAGAAGCTGGTTTGGTTAGTGAGTAGTTCAGAAACGACTTCTGTTATCCAAGGCTATTTGTTTTTAAACAAGTGCTACTTATTAAGTAAGAGATGGCCCAAAATAAGCTCTACTTATTTAGTGTGAGATGTTGCAAAATAAGCACTATTTATTTAGTACGAGATGGCCCAAAACGAGTGATACTCATTTAGTATAAGATGGCGCAAAATAAACTCTACTTATTTAGCGCAATAAATCCCTATTCCCTCTAAGGTGTGCATGCTCACTCATTAGAGATTTTATTATGCTAAATAAGTAGTGCTTATTTTTGAGCCATCTAGCTCTAAAAAAGTAGTGCTCACTTTTGGTCTATCAAACACTAAATAAGTAGTGATCACTTTTGGTCCATCGAGTGCTAAAGAAGTAGTACTCATTTGTGGGCCATCTTGTGATAAATATGTAGCACTCATTTTTGGGCCATCTCTTGCAAAATAAGTAGTGCTCATTTTTGGTCCATCTAATGCTTAAAAAGTAGTGATATTTTTTGTGCCTTCTTGTGCTAAATAAGTAGTGTTTAGTTTATCAAGCGGTAAATAAGTAGCGCTCATTTTTTTGGGCCATCTCTTGCTAAATGAGTAGAGCTCATTTTTGGCCTATCTCATGCTAAATATATAATGCTCATTTTTAATCCATATCATGCTAAATAAGTGGTGCTCATTTTTGGTCCATCTCATGCTAAATAAGTAGTGCTCATTTTTGGTTCATATAATGCAAAATAAGTAGTGCTCATTTTTGGGTAATCTCATCCTAAATAAGTAGTGCTCATTTTTGGTTCATTTCATGCTAAATAAGTAGTGCTCATTTTTGGTTCATTTCATGCTAAATAAGTAGTGCTCATTTTTGGGCCATCTTGTGCTTAATGGCCTTCATGTGCTGAATAAGTAGTGCTTGGTCCATCAAGCGCTAAATAAGTAGCGCTCATTTTTTGTTTTACCTAGGTACAACACACCGATTCGAGCTGCATAATGAGGATCCAGATGGGTGTGGCAGAATACAAAATTTCAATGGGATATTACAGGTAAAGCAGGCAAAATTGCTTAATGATGTTATTTGAAAAGTACAAGAAGAGTTTGAAAGGTTTTTAAATATGTAACATTTTTTGGTGGGATTTCTATAACTTTAAAACACGGTCCTCCTTCCCAGGACTCCCCCGAGTTGGCACATTATTTTTCATATTTGTAGCAGAGAACTGTACAGCTAATTGGAATACTAACATGTATGCTGTTACCATTCTACAGTGTTACTTCTCTGCTTGTCTTCCCGACTTCCTAAATTAGGAGTAGGAATGGGCGAATGTTTCTAAACATTTCAAATTTAAAACAAATTTCGATAAATTTGTTCGAATATAATTTTGAATGTTCATACAACATTCTAACAATTTTTTTCCTAATGTTTGTTTTTGAATTTTAAAGAACATTCAAAAGCATTTGTTTGAATAATCAAATGTGTGGCTATTTAGCTATGTATTTTACATTAAATTCGAAAATATTACTGACATTCAATTTAGAATTAGTTTAATGTGAATGTTTAATATTCAAAATAGTATTTTTAATCTACAGCTATCTTTTATAAATGTAATATGCAAATTAGTTTTTGAAATAGTATTTCTAATCTACATTTATCTTTTACAAATGTAATATTCAAATTCAAAAACAATATTCAAAATCGAAACCAGAATTTGAAACACAAAGTAACATTTGAAAACCGGAAATAACATAACAATTTTAAAGAATATTCGTTCTTTTGATTTTCCAAATCTAATTTCGACAATAAATTTTGTTCTTCCATTTGAATTTGTATTAAACACATTCACCCAGCCCTAATTAGGAGTGATGTGAGCCAGGAAGAGAGTAAACCTAGAAGGAAGAAAATGGGGTTGGGTCAGCCTTCTCACTGGCTGTACCACATTCTGAAGACAGAAAAAACTGTGCCAGCTTGGGGATTTTTATCGGAGCAGAAGTTTCAAGGTAAAATCTTAAAGGGACACTGAACCCAAATGTATTCTTTTGTGATTCAGATAGAGCATGACATTTTAAGCAACTTTCTAATTTACTCCTATTATCAAATTGTCTTCATTTTCTTGGTATCTTTATTTGAAATGCAAGTATGTAAGTTTAGATGCTGGCCCATTTTTGGTGAACAACCTATGTTGTTCTTGCTGATTAGTGGATAAATTCATCCACCAATAAAAAAGTGCTGTCCAGAGGTCTGAACAAAACAAAAGCTTAGATGCCTTCATTTTCAAATAAAGATAGCAAGAGCATGAATAAAAATTGATAAATTAAAAAGTTGCTTAAAATGGCATGCTCTATCTGAATAACGAAATCATTTTTTTGGGTTCAGTGTCCCTTTAATGCTCTAGCAGCAATGGAGGTGCTTCATAGCTACTTAATGTATGCATTAGAGGTAAGATTAAAATAGCTTATTAAAAATGCAACAGTCCCTTTAACAGGAGATTTTATCCAGCATAAAATCAAATTCTTTATTTCATTAGAATATCTTACTTTTAACCAAAATTTTATTTTTTAATATGCGTTAAACTCCTTCAAAAGGGTAAAACATGTAGAGCTGTGGAATCTGTTGGCGCTCTACAAATAACTAATAATAATAATAATAACAACGTAGTCAGAGTAATACTCCTGGAACACCCCCATTTTCCTCAAGATAAAGATCCAGCCAATGATTTGAGCATATGCATGTATAACTGATTCTCATTGGCTCACCAGCTCTATTCTTATCTTGCAAGGCAAAGGAAATTATTTTGTAATATGCTCTAACAAAGTGAAATATTTTATTTTTTAACTAGAATGTTCCTAGTACATGTAATATTGTAATGAGACTAGCATAGTATAGAAACAAGAAAAATGGTGTATATTCATGGGTTAAACTTGACCTTAATCAGGGATGCTAAGGTCATAAAGGTAGATAACAAGCTAGAGGTGGGTCATTATTTTCTATTTCATTATTTTCAATTTTGTTAAACAAAAAAGTTCACCTGTAGCATAAAATACTTACTTTAGCACCCTGGAGAGTCGGGATATTCCTGATCCTTTTTCACAGAGCCCCAAGATGTGCTAATAGCGCAGTGGCATGCATTAAACAACCCTCTCTTTTAGTACATGCCCTGGGATCCGCTGTATTAACCCTCCAATCAGGGAAGCCAGCGCTCTGAGCAGAGGAGCTTGGGATTAGCTCAGCTCTCCACCGCGCTAAAGCTAAGTATTTTAACTATTTAAAGGATCAGAAAAGAGAGAACAGTACTCCTGAGATAGAACAAAAGCTAGATTAACTTCCATGCCTTTTCATTTCAATTGCAACTCAGGGTGCGCGTTCTTTTAGCACACGTTGATGCCTTTCCACAGAGAAAAAATATCCTATAGCATATCAGTCTGACCCTGCCCAATGACAGTCCAGCGCCGAAATACCAGGCAATTCTTCTCTGAACAAGAGAAACAACAACCCCAGACGATCGTTTTGGCCAACCCCAGACGTGGACTCCTTGCACACATGCCCTTAGAGAGATGCGACTGCACCTCACTGACGAGGCCCACAGAAGGCCGAAACGATCGTCTGGAGTTGTTGTTTCTCTTGTTCAGAGAAGAATTGCCTGGTATTTTGGCGCTGGACTGTCATTGGGCAGAGTCAGACTGATATGCTACAGGATATTTTTTCTCTGTGAAGGAGCATAGTGTGCTAAAAGAGTATGCACCCTGAGTGGTACTGAAAATGAACAGGCACAGAAGTTTTTCTAGCTTTTGTTCTGTCTTAGGTGAGTGCATCTCTCTCTCTTTTTATATTTATGCAAATTGCTCTCGGGTCTCCCTAAGAGTAAAAGGGGAAACCAGACGTGGACTTCTTGCACACATGCCCTTAGAGAGATGCGACTGCACCTCACTGACGAGGCCCACAGAAGGCTGAAACGATCGTCTGGGGTTGTTGCTTCCCTTGTTCAGAGAGGAATTGCCTGGTATTTCGGTGCTGGACTGTCATTGGGCAGAGTCAGACTGATATGCTACAGGATATTTTTTCTCTGTGAAGGGGCATAGTGTGCTAAAAGATTATGCACCCTGAGTGGCACCCTAAAATGAACAGGCATGGAAGTTTTTCTAGCTTTTGTTCTGTCTCAGCTGAGTGCATCTCTCTCTCTCTTTTTATAACTATTTAAAGGAAACAAATGAAAACTAACAATTTTGCCATTATTTATTCTTTTTCTTTAAATTTCATGCTGCATTCGTTAGGATATTTGTTTTGTGAAAACAAGACTAATATCTGTGTTTAGTTAACGAATGTGCATTTGTAACTAAAAATAAATTACATAATACACCCCCCCCCAGAAGTCTTTAAAAAACAGAACACCCCTCAACTCTATATCCCCTTTTCTGCAATGCTCAGTTATTTCTGCACATATACATCTGATTCCTTCAGTGAATGTGCTCCCATGAAATGTCAGCTGGACACAAACCATACACAAAAATGCAATGAAAAGTGATATCTGGAAGATACACAGTGACAGCTGCTTTCTCATCGCAGCCCTGCAGCACTGAGCATGGTAAAATAATCTGTCTCAGAATACAGATTTTAATAGCAAAACCCATTCTGTACAGGGGGCTGGGGAGAAGCCAGTACCCATTGACTTCACAACAGCAGTTACTGCTTTACCTTTCTGCACTAAAATCCCAAATGCAATTAGGTGTTATATACCCAGAGCAATAAAGAGCAGCGAAAAGGGAGCAGACCAGAGAGGCAAATGAACTGATGGAATAACTTTACTATACAATCAAACAAGTAAACTGAGTTTAGTATTAATTTACTGTATGAGAGACTTTTTTTTAGGATTTAAAGATTGGAGAGATATAGCTGACTGACTGATGTTTGTAGCAGGTGTGGGAAAAATACTGATATATCATTATGTCGGCTTTCTGCCATTTTGGATTTACAATTAAAGGGACAAGAAAATGTCCAACTATAGAGTGTTTCAAAATATATTACAGTGTTTTGTTTTTTTGTTGTATTTTTTTTGTTTTTAAAAAGTAATTTTATTGTGCCAAACCTTTTTTTTTGTGGGAGTAGTCCCACATATATATACACACACACACACACATACATACATACACCTACAGTTTTTTCTGAAACAATTCAGAAGTAATCAATTAATCAAAGACTCAAGACTAGTCATCAGAAGCCATCCTGAACTATGCCCACAGGCCGAAATATTTAAATTAGATGACTCTAGAGGCATTTACTGGCTGTTCATGCTTGTGAATTTATCAGTAAGGTAATCTGCGAATCATTGTAAAGTGATTACCCAGAATTCTTTACCTTAGCTGATGACTTTACAAGCCTGATGGTGTCTGATGATGTGCGCAAATGACTTCTAAAGTAGTTTGATGGTCATCACATGACCCCAATATGGACTTTAAAGTATTCCTGTATGTATTGGGTATATATAAATTTTAAAATTAGTAAATATATATATATATATATATATATATATATATATATATATATATATATATATATTTGTAATATAACTCTAAATACATTTTATTTTATAAGCATAGTATTGAGGTTATTCCCTGCTTTCCACTGGTGACCTGTTTGCACATGTGCAGTAACTCTCTTCAGATACCTGCAGTGTAATTTAGGTTCCACAATTACTGCACACATAATTAAAAATATGTGCATGATATGTATTTTGGGTTTAAAATCACTTTAACTGCTCTTTTTTCAATACATATAATATAATTTTTATCATAACCCCCTTTACTAAATGTACCTGTAAATACTTCTATATTAAAATTAATGCTGCGTTCTATTTGTCCCTCATAAGTACAACAACATTTTTGGCAAATAAAATTCGACCTGCGTTAGCGGGCAATATGGCAGCGTTGAGCTCCATACCGCACACAAATACCAGCGCTGCTTTGAGCTGGTTTTACGTGCTAGTGCATGATTTCCCCATAGACATCAATGGGGAGAGCCGGCTAAAAAAAAGCCTAACACTTGCAATAAAGTGATTCCTATGGGGAAAGAAAAGTTATGTTTTCACCTAACACCCTAACATAAACCCCGAGTCTAAACACCCCTAATCTGCCACCCCCGACATCGCTGACACCTATATTACACTTATTAACCCCTAATCTGACACCCCTACCATAGCCGCCACCTACATTACAGTTATTAACCCCTAATCTGCTGCCCCCAACGTCGCCGCCGCCACTATACTAAAGATATTAACCCGTAAACCTCTGGCCTCCCACATCACTAACACTAAATAAATATATTAACCCCTAAACCTAACCCTAAGTTTAACCTTAACTTTAATATAATTAAAATAAATCTAAATAAAACTTACTATTATTACCTAACTAGTTCCTATTTAAAACCAAATACTTACCTGTAAAATAAACCATAAGCTAGCTACAATATAACTAATAGTTACATTGTAGCTATTTTAGGTTTTATTTTTATTTCACAGCTAAGATTGTATTTATTTTAACTAGGTAGACTAGTTAGTAAATAGTTTGTAACTATTTACTAACTATCTATTTAAAATAAATACAAATTTACCTGTAAAATAAAACCTAACCTGCCTCACACTAATGCCTAACATTACACTAAAATTAAATACATTTCTTTAATTAAATACAATTAACTAAATTACAAAAAAAATAAACACTAAATTACACAAAATAAAAAATAAATGATCAAATATTTAAACTAATTACACCTAATCTAATAGCCATATCAAAATAAAAAAGCCCCCCCAAAATAAAAAAACCCTAGCCTAAACTAAAGGGCCTTTTGCGGGGCATTGCCCCAAAGAAATCAGCTCTTTTACCTGTAAACAAAATACAAGCAACCTCCCCAACAGTAAAACCCACCACCCACACAACCAAACCCCCCAAATAAAATCCTATATAAAAAAAACTTAAGCTCCCCATTGCCCTGAAAAGGGCATTTGGAAGGGCATTGCACTTAAAAGGGCATCTAGCTCTTTTTCTTTGCCCAAACCCCTAATCTAAAAATAAAACCCACCCAATAAACCCTTAATAAAAGCTAACATTAACCCCCGTAGATCCACTTACAGTTTTTGAAGACCGGGCATCCATCCTCATCAAGCCGGGAGAAATCTTCATCCAAGCGGGCAGAAGTGGTCCTCCAGACGGGCAGAAGTCTTCATCCAGATGGATTGATTGGAACAGCCAATAGAATGCAAGCTCAATCATATTGGCTGTTTAGATCAGCTAATAGGATTGAAGCTCAATCCTATTGGCTGATTGCATCAGCCAATAGGATTTTTTACCCTTTAATTCCGATTGGAATTAATTCCAATTGGAATTTAAGGGACGCCATATTGGATGACGTCATTTAAAGAAACCTTCATTGTACGGCTGGGCCCGTATGAAGTGGATGCTCCGTGCCGGATGTCTTGAAGATGGAGCCACTCCACGTCGGAAGGATGAAGATAGAAGATGCCATCTGGATGAAGACTTCTGCCCGCCTGGAGGACAACTTCTTGCCGCTTGGATGAAGACATCTCCCGGCTTAGTTGAGGACCTCTGCCCGCTTGGATGAAGACTTCTCCCGGCTTTGTTTAGGACTTCTGCCCCCTTGGATGTTTAGGACTTCTGCCCCCTTGGATGAAGACTTCTCCTGGCTTGAAGATGGATGTCTGGTCTTCAAAAACTGTGAGTGGATCTTCAGCGGTTAGTGTTAGGTTTTATTAAGGGTTTATTGGGTGGGTTACTGGGTTTTATTTTTAAATTAGGGGTTTGGGCAAAGAAAAATAGCTAAATGCCCTTTAGGGGCAATGCCCATCCAAATGGCCTTTTCAGGGCAATGGGGAGCTTAGGTTTTTTAGATAGTATTTTATAGGGGGGGTTTGGTTGTGTGGCTGGTGGGTTTTACTGTTGGAGGTTGTTTGTATTTTTTTTTTACAGGTAAAAGAGCTGATTTCTTTGGGGCAATGCCCAGCAAAAGGCCCTTTTAGGGGCTATTGGCAGTTTAGTTTAGGCTAGGGTTTTTTTTTATTGGCTATTAGATTCGGTGTAATTAGTTTAAATATTTGATCATTTCTTTTTTATTTTGTGTAATTTAGTGTTTATTTTTTTTGTAATTTAGTTAATTGTATTTAATTAAAGAAATTTATATAATTTTAGCGTAATGATAGGTGTTAGTGTGAGGCAGGTTAGGTTTTTTTTTACAGGTAAATTTGTATTTATTTTAACTAGATAGTTAGTAAATAGTTAAAAACTATTTACTAACTAGTCTACCTAGTTAAAATAAATACAAACTACAATGTAAGTATTAGTTATAGTGTAGCTAGCTTAGGGTTTATTTTACAGGTAAGTATTTAGTTTTAAATAGGAATTATTTAATTAATGATAGTAATTTTTATTTAGATTTATTTTAATTATATTAAAGTTAGGGGTGTTAGGGTTAGACTTAGGGTTAGGTTTAGGAATTAATAACTTTAGTATAGTGGCGGTGGTGACGTTGGGGACGGCAGATTAGGGGTTAATAATATTTAACTAGTGTTTGCGATGCAGGAGTGCAGCGGTTTAGGGGTTAATATGTTTATTATAGTGGCAGTGATGTCCGGAGCGACAGATTAGGGTTTAATATTTTTATTTTAGTGTTTGCGATGTGGGAGGGCCTCGGTTTAGGGGTTAATAGGTAGTTTATGGGTGTTAATGTACTTTGTAACACTTCAGTTATGAGTTTTATGCTACAGCTTTGTAGCGCAAAACCCATAACTACTGACTTTAGATGGCGGTACGAATCTTGTCGGTATAGGCTGTACCGCTCACTTTTTGGCCTCCTAGGCAAAACTCGTTATACCGGCGCTATGGAAGTCCCATTGAAAAAGGACTTTTTGAATGGTGCGGTAGTTACGTTGCATTACGGCCAAAAAGGTGTGTGGTACAGCTATACCTACAAGACTCGTAATAGCAGCGGTAGTGAAAAAGCAGCGTTATGAGCCATAACGCAAAACTCGTAATCTAGTCGATTGTGTGTAAATTTACTAGTATTTTCTGTATTGTCTTTGCTATAGCACTAATCACTGGTTCACCTTTATCATTAAAATGGTAGCCACAATAAGTTTCACCATAACACAATGTCACTAATATATGAAAGGGTCAATGTAGTAGTAATAATAATATCAACCTAAAGGGATTCTCAAATTAACCTTTTGATTGCCATAGAGCATAATGTGTAGCAACTCTTTTAGTCAAAGGGACATGAAATCCAAAAATGTTTTTTTTTCAGGTAGGAGCATACAATTTTCTTAAGTTACTTCCATTGTCAAATTTGCTTCATTCTCTTGGTATCCATTGTTGAAGAAGCAGCAATGGACTACTGAGAGCTAGCTGATCACATCAGGTAAGCCAATGACAAGAAACATTTATATGCAGCCACCCAGCAGCTAGCTCCCAGGAATGCATTGCTGCTTCTGAGTTTAGCTAGGTATCATTTTCAAAAAAGGATACCAAGAGAATGCAACAAATTGATAATAGAAGTAAATTGGAAAGTTGTTTAAAAAGGCACAATCTATTTCCCTTTAAGGAGATAACATAATCCTAACCATTTCAACTAATCTAATTTTTGCAGCACTTTTTTGTTGTTGTCTTTTTAAATGTTTCAGTTAAAAAGTAATTGTGGTACTGAAATATTGCCATAACATTGCTCTTGAAAATGTTATCTTAGTTATTGATTTAGAGACCACTTGTTTTCAAACCTGTCCTCAGACCTCCCTAACAGGCCAGGTTTTCAGGATTACCTTCAATAAGAGCAGGTAAAATAACCATGGTTACTAATCAGATGATTATTTCACCTGTGCTCCAGTTCAGATATCCTCAAAATGTGGCCTGTTAGGGAGTCCTGAGAACAATAGAACTTGCTCATTAAACTAATTTCTAGCTGGCAAAAAAACAGACTAAACCCAACAGTGACGGAGGAAAGTTTCTGATTTACTAACATATGAGGAATATGGTTATATTGTACGAGACACTAGAGATTAAATAATATATTTTAATTGCCAAAATCTGGAACTCTTATATTTTAGATATTGAAAATCACACACACTAGATAGGAGAAGTGAATAGCCCACAATGAGCCTACACTATAATGATTCCTAGCCAATGAGGCTTATCTATCAAGCTCCGAATGGAGCTTGAAGGACCGTGTTTCTGGCGAGTCTTCCGACCGCCGCTCCATAACCTGTCCACCTGCTCTGATGAGGCGGACAGGAATCTCCACAATTAAACCCGATCGAGTACGATTGGGTTGATTGACAGCTGCTGGTGTAATGCTGAATACGGAGAGCGTATTGCTCTCCGCATTCAGCGAGGTCTTGCGGACCTGATCCGCACTGTCGGATCAGGTCCGCAAGACCTTTAATAAATTGGCCTCTATATCTTACCTAAATAGTTATTTACACTTGCTAATGTACTAACCATTTGGTATCTATATATTATCTGTTCAGTTGGTTTGCCTGCTTCACCTAATTATCCGTACAGACAACTGTTCTTTAGCCGGGAGATAAAAGATAAAAAGACACAATCCTGGTATTACTGACTTGACAGACATTTTGTATTCAATGCCTTTTGATACCATTGCTATTTCATTTTTATGCCTTCTTATATTTTGTAAAAATGTACAATCTGCTTAATAAAGTTGGAAACTTAAAAAAAAAAAGAAGAAAAAAGATAAAACAGGCTATGACCTCGCCAGTGAAAAATAGCGAGATTTAAACAGATTTATACCTGCCGCTTGTTAGAGCGCAGAGTGGCAAGATCAGCTCCATTGAAATGAATAAAGATGCTTCTTGCAAGTAGTATTAACTTCCTGCGTCATAGAATCGCTTCCAGTTTCAGAATTAAGCATATTTATATAGAATTAAACAACCAATTAATGTGTGATGATGTGTCACTCAGCCATTGGTTTAAAGGTGATACCCTTATAAGAAAATTGAAAAAATAATTTCTGCCCTTTTTGGTATCAGAAATCCAGATGCTGCAACACTTATATCTATCAATGGCACTCATAGTAAAAATTATGGTTATGGTGAGGAGATTGGTTTAAATTATTATTGCTTTCCAATACCACATATTTGGGATTGATAACCCATTTTCTTCAATTAAGTAAAGTGTTTTTGTACTCTCACTTAGTAGTTTCTAAGGGGTAATATCTAAGATTATGATATTGAGGATTTAAAATTGATATTGCAATGTTTTAATAAAAAAATATATATTTTTACATTAAACAATTTATCTCGGTTTAGAAATGTTAACTATCAGCTAGATTACGAGTTTGTGCGTTCGTGTTTTAATGCTGAAAATATGGCCATTTCAGCGTTAAAACAGCAATGCAGCAATTACAAGTCTTGGCGGTATAGGTGTACGGCAAACCTTTTAGCCGGTAACGCAACGTCAGTACCGCACTCGTAAAAATTACGTTTTTGCGTGGGATTCCCATAGTGCTGCCATTACGAGTTTTGAGTTCTGGCTAAACAATCAGCGTTACACCCCAAAACGTCAAGATCCGCAACACCATCTAAAAGCAGTAGTTATGAGTTTTACGCAGCAAAACTGTTACATAAAACTCATAACTAAACTGCTACAAAGTACACTAAACACCCACAAACTACCTATTAACCCCTAAACCGAGGCCCTCCCGCATTGCAAATCCTATATTAAATTTATTAACCCCTAATCTGCCACTCCCAACATCGCCACAAAAATAATTATTAACCCCTATTCCGCCGCTCCCCGTCAACGTCACCACTATCATAAAGTTATTAACCCCTAAACCACCACCCTCCCGGATCGCAAACACTATTTAAATATTATTAACCCCTAATCTGCCATCCACCCACATCAACCCCACTATACTAAAGTCCCTAAACCTATTAACCCCTAAAACGAAAGCCCCCCACATCGCAATAAACTAATTTAAACTAGTAACCACTAAACCTAATGCCCCCTAACTTAAAATTACAATTTCCCTATCTTAAATTAAATTAAATCTTACCAGTCAAATTGAAATAAATAAGTCTAAACTAACAATTAAACTAAAATAATTATTAAACATAATTCAATAGAATGAGAGCTGCCTAAATCCCATTGGCTGATTTGAACAGCCAATAGGATTTTAGTAGCTCTAATTCCTATTGGCTGATTCAAATTTTTCAGGCAATAGGAATGCAAGGGACGCCATCTTGAATTGCGTACCTTGCATTGAAGATCCAGTGTATGGCAGCGACTGTATGAAGAGGATGCTCTGCGCCGGATGTCTTCAGGGTGGACCCGCTTCACAACACCGGGATCAAGATAGAAGATGCCACCTGGATTAAGATAGAAGAGGCCGTTTGGATGAGGACTTTGCTGCCTGGATAAAGATAAAAGAGGCCGCCTAGATGAGGACTTCGTCACCTGGATGAAGATCGTTCAATCGGGACTTCAAAAACTGTAAGTGGATCCTCAGGGGTTTAGTGATAGGGTTTTTTGGGTGTTTTGTTTGTTAGATTAGGGTTTGTGCAGCAAAAGAGCTAAATGCCTTTTAAGGGCAATGGGTATCTTAGGTTTTTATAGAGGTAGGTTTTTTATTTTGGGGGGTTGGTTGGGTGGTGGGTTTTACTGTTGGGGGGTGTTTGTAATTTTTTTTTACAGGTAAAAGAGCTGTTTTCTTAGGGTAATGCCCTACAAAAGGCCCTTTTAAGGGTTATTGGTAGTTTATTGTAGGCTATGTTTTTTTATTTTGGGTGGGCTTTTTTATTTTGATAGGGCTAATAGATTAGGTGTAATTATTTTTTATTTCTGATATTTCATTTGTTATTTTTTATTTTCTGTAATGGTATTTTTTTTTTGTAATGTTAGGTTGGGTTTTATTTCACAGGTAAGTTTGTATTTATTTTAGCTAGGTAGTTAGTAAATAGTTAAGAACTATTTACTAACTAGTCTACCTAGTTAAAAAAAAAATACAAACTTAACTGTGAAATAAAAATAAAACATAAGCTAGCTACAATATAACAATTAGTTATATTGTAACTAGCTTAGGTTTTATTTCACAGGTAAGTATGTATTTAGTTTTAAAGGTATTAGTTAATAATTGTAATTTTAGTTTAACTCTATTTTAATTATTTTAAACTTAGGGGGGTTTAGGGTTAGGTTTAGGGTTAGGGTTACGTTAGGGTTAGGGGCTAATATATAGTTTAATTTAGTTTTTGGTGATGTGGGGGGCTGGCGGTTTAGGGGTTAATAGATTTATTTAGTGTTACTGATGTGGGAGGTCAGAGGTTAATATATTTATTTAGTGGCGGCGATGTCGAGGAGCGGCGGAATAGGGGTTAATATATTTATTATAGTGTGGGCGATGTTGGGGTGCAGGGGAATAGGGGTTAATAACTTTAGTTTAGTGGTGGTGATGTTGGGGTGGCAGATTAGGGATTAATAGCTTTATTTAGGTGGCAGCGATATCAGGAGCGGCAGATTAGTGGTTAATAATATTATGTAGGTGCCGGCGATGCCGGTGGGCGGCAGATTTGGGGTGTTTAGACTTAAGGTTTATGTTAGGGTGTTAGGTTTTAACATTAGTTTTTTTTCCCCATAGACATCAATGGGGCTGCGTTACGGAGCTTTTCTTTCTACGATCGCAGGTGTTAGGCTTTTTTTCTCACACCTTGTCTCCATTGATGTCTAAACAGTGCTTTTTTTTGGTGTGGTATGGAGCTTAAAAGCACCATATCGCCTGCACAAGCCGTTTTTTTTTAAACTTGTAATGGCTGCGCTATTAGGGGTTAAATATCGCAACTTTTCTTGCATTCGTTAATTTCCCTATAGTGCGCACAACTCGTAATCTAGTGGTATGTTAATAAAGAGAAATAATATCAAAAGGTTAAAAGGGTATTTTAAACTTTAGAATTTATCATTGTTTTTAGCTAACAACTACATATAAACATCACTGTAAATTCTTATCTATGGAGATTAAAAGAAAAAAACTCAAATGCACAATCGCTAATAAATTTAAAGGGACATGAACCCCAATTTTTTTCTTTCATGACTCGGAAAGAGCATGCAATTTTAAACAACTTTACAATTTACTTGTATTATCTAATTTATATCATTCTCTTAATATCCTTTGTTGAAAAGCATATGTAAATAGTCTCAGGAGCTGTAGCGAATCATGTCCACTTGACCTCGATAAATGCCGACAGCCTATGCTGTCGACATTTAACATTGCATAAGCATATCCAGTGAAATTCTTGTGCAATACCGCCCCCTACTCACTCGCGGATTGGGATGATTTCAGTCCTAAAAGGTGGTGGAGAAGTTAAGACCGCTGCTTTTATCTTCCGTTTCTAGCGGACCAGAAACGATGGGGCGTTGATGCAGCATCCACTGCTTAATAAATCGCCCTCTAGCGTTATTGGCTTATATAAAAACATTGGAAAATTCAAGTTTTGTAAATTCACTGACATTTATGTATTTTTCTGAGATTTTGAGATTGATCTTTTTACACCACAGATGGCATTATATAAATGACCACTAATAACTTTAATCTGACAGTTACTTACGGTATGGTCAGAGGTATCTTTTGTTATTACAAAATGTTCTGATTGGTGGTGTGAAATGTTAACAGATTTATATTTTTTGTATTGTCTTATGGACAGTGGGAATAAGAATGAACTGCATCGTATTTCACTTGTACTGTATAACATGATATCTTGGTAAATTTATTCTAGACTTGTACAGCACCAAAAAAATAGTTTTGTCCAAAAACTCTGAATAAATATATTAAGTAAATAAAAGTTTAACCATATTGTAATAGTTCCATATTACATGATATCTGAATCATTTAAACCCTTTAGTCTCTGGAGATTGTAGCACCAAATTTTATAGAGTGTGTTTAAGATCCTGTTAGCTGCATTATATATATATATATATATATATATATATATATATATAGATATACAGGTAGCCCTCAGTTTACGCCAGGGTTAGGTTCCAGGAGGAATGGTTGTAAATCAAAACCGTTGTAAATTGAAACCCAGTTTATAATGTAAGTCAATGGGAATTGAGGGAGTTAGGTTCCAGGCCCCTCTCAAAATTGTCATAAGTAACACCTAATACATTATTTTTAAAGCTTTGAAATGAAGACTTTAAATGCTAAACAGCATTATAAACCTAATAATATAGATTGTATAATCATCAAACTAAGTTTAATGAACAAAAACATTTGCTAACAGCACCTAATAAAATAATTACACAACAGACTGCATCATCATCAAACTAAGTTTAATGAACAAAAACATTTGCTAACAGCACCTAATAAAATAATTACACAACAGACTGCATCATCATCAAACTAAGTTTAATGAACAAAAACATTTGCTAAACATCACCTAATAAAATAATTACACAGCAGATTGCATCATCATCAAACTAAGTTTAATGAACAAAAACGTTTTTTACTTGCATTTTTCTGCAAACAGTTCTCTGCATTGTTAACATGTTAGATATTATTGGGTCTGCACCTATTCTACGCATTTCAATCTGCAATGATTAATAGGCAGTTAGGCACCCTCACCTGAAGCTGCTGCACAGGAAGATAATAGGGAAGTGCCTGCTAAATTTTGCCCGATAGATCTGGTCTGATCTGTGTACACTGATCAATTTAAGGCTGTTAAATTGCATAACTTTGCTGCAAAACAAGAGGACAGCTACACCTACTGGCTATTTTAATTAGTGCATTGCTTTCCAAATGACTGAAAAAAAAGGTTGTTATTCTGAAACGGCGCAAATTGAACCGGCGTAAACCGAGGGCCACCTGTATATATATATATATATATATATATATATATAAAATAAAAAAACATAAAACGAACAAAAAGACTTAAAATGTACCAGGGATAATGCTTATCTTACACTGTCTTATAGGTTAGAGAGAGACTTTAAGTTGCAGCTAGCAAGGTGCTCAGATTAAAGATGTCTAGTTTTATTGCCTCTAGGCCTTGCTATCAATTTGTGATAGGTCATTGGTTTATCGCAGATACACTTAAAAAAAAAAAAATAATAAAAAAAAAATGATCCATAGTTCTCCTTCAGTAGAGTTTATGCACATCTCAGAACACTTTGTGGCTGTATCATAGAGGAAAGCTCAAGGAAGTTTATATATTTTTAAAAACTGAACTAGTTTTAGTAATAAAGCAAACTTCTATTATATATTGTTTCACCTTTGTTGTAGTGGAACCCTTCATATAAAAAAGGAAATTATAACTTACATTTTTATTTGTTGAGAACTTGACATTTTCAAATAAATAAGACGATAAGAGAATTTTTATTTTTTTCTAAAAACTTAATAACTGCATATGGATGTGTCCTCCTCTGTACACAAATTCCTTTCTCTCTGCATTTTTCAGTGACGACCTTAGGTATCATAAAACCCACTGGACTTTCCATATGTACTTTACAATTCCTGAAGATAGGAGTTGTCAGAAAAAAACTGACAAAAGAGGAAAAAACATTATTTATGTAAGAACTTACCTGATAAATTCATTTCTTTCATATTGGCAAGAGTCCATGAGCTAGTGACGTATGGGATATACAATCCTACCAGGAGGGGCAAAGTTTCCCAAACCTCAAAATGCCTATATATACACCCCTCACCACACCCATAATTCAGTTTAACGAATAGCCAAGTAGTGGGGTGATAAAGAAAGGAGTAAAAAGCATCAACAAAGGAATCTGGAAATAATTGTGCTTTATACAAACAAATCATAACCACCATAAAAAAGGGTGGGTCTCATGGACTCTTGCCAATATGAAAGAAATGAATTTATCAGGTAAGTTCTTACATAAATTATGTTTTCTTTCATGTAATTGGCAAGAGTCCATGAGCTAGTGACATATTGGATATCAAATACCCAAGATGTGGAACTCCACGCAAGAGTCACTAGAGAGGGAGAGATAAAAATAAACAACAGCCATATGCTGAAAAATTAATCTACAACCCAAAATATAAGTTCTCATAAAGAAAAGAAAAACTTAAAACATCAGCAGATGAATCAAAGTGAAACAGCTGCCTGAAGAACTTTTCTACCAAAAACTGCTTCTGAAGAAGCAAATACATCAAAATGGTAGAATTAAGTAAATGAATGTAAAGAAGACCAAGTTGCCGCTTGCAAATTTGATCAAGGGAAGCTTCATTCTTAAAAGCCCACGAAGTGGAGACTGATCTAGTAGAATGAGCTGTAATTCTCTGAGGCGGGGCCTAATCCGACTCCAATAAGCTTGAAGAATCAAAAGCTTTAACCAAGAAACCAAGGAAATGGCAGAAGTCTTTCTGACCTTTCCTATGACCAGAAAATATATAACAAATAGACTAGAAGTCTTCCTGAAATCTTTAGTAGCTTCAATATAATATTTCAAAGCTCTCACCACATCCAAAGAATGTAAGGATCTTTTCAAAGAATTCTTAGGATTAGGACACAAGGAAGGGACAACAATTTCTCTACTAATGTTGTTAGAATTCACAACCTTAGGAGAAAATTGAAACGAAGTCCGCAAAACCGCCTTATCCTGATGAAAAATCAGAAAAGGAGATTCAAAAGAAAGAGCAGATAGCTCAGAAACTCTTCTAGCAGAAGTGATGGCCAAAAGGAACAATACTTTCCAAGAAAGTAGTTAAATGTCCAAATAATGCATAGGCTCAATATGGAGGAGCCTGTAAAGCCCTCCAAACCAAATTAAAACGCCAAGGAGGAGAGATTGATTTAATGACAGGCTTAAATACAAACGAAGGCCTGTACAAAACAGTGAATATCAAGAAGTTTAGCAATCTTTCAGTGAATAAAACAGAAAGAGCAGAGATTTGTCCCTTCAAGGAACTTGCAGACAAAACCTTATCCAAACCATCCTGAAGAAACTGTAAAATTCTTGCACTCTAAAAGAATGCCAATAGAATTTATGAGAAAAACACCATGAAATGTAAGTCTTCCAAACTCAATAATAAATCTTTCAAGAGACAGATTTAAGAGCTTGTAACATAGTATTAATCACTGAGTCAGAGAAACCTCTATGACTTAGCACTAAGCGATCAATTCCCATAACTTCAAATGTAATGATTTGAAAATCTGATGGAAAAACAGACCTTGAGACAGTAGGTCTGGCCTTAACGGAAGTGGCCAAGGTTGGCGGCTGGACATCCAAACAAGACCCACATACCAAAACCTGTGAGGCCATGCTGGAGCCACCAGCAACACAAACGATTGTTCCATGAGGATTCTGGAGATCACTCTTGGAAGAAGAACTAGAGGCGGAAAAATATAAGCAGGTTGATAACACCAAGGAAGTGTCAAAGCACCCACTGCTTCCGCCTGAAAATCCCTGGACCTGGACAGGTATCTGGGAAGTCTCTTGTTTAGATGAGAGCCCATCAGATCTATCTGTAGAAGACCCCATATCTGAACAATCTAAGAAAACACATCTGGATGGAGGAACCACTCCCCAGGATGTAAAGTCTGACGGCTGAGATAATACGCCTCCCAATGTCTATACCTGGGATATACACAGCAGAAATTAGACAGGAGCTGGATTCCGCCTAAGCAAGTATCCAAAATACTTCTTCATAGCTTGTGGACTGTGAGTCCCATCCTGCTGATTGACAAATGCCACTGTATGTGATATTGTCTGTTTGAAAATAAATGAACAAAGGCCAAAACTGAAGAGCTCTGAGAATTGCACGGAGATCTAAAATATTGATTGGTAATCTCGCCTCTTGAGATTTTCAAACCCCTTGTGCTGTCAGAGATCCCCAAACAGTTCCCCAACCTGTAAGACTTGCATCTGTAGAGATCATAGTCCAGGTTAGCCGAACAAAGAAGTTCCTTGAACTAAACGCTGGTGATTTACCACCACGGCAGAGAGTGTCAAACATTGGGATTTAAGGATATTAATTGTGATATCTTAGAATAATCCCTGCACCATGGATTCAGCAAACAAAGCTGGAGAGGTCTCATTTGAGAACGAGCAAAGGGAATTGCGTCCAATGCTGCAGTCATGAGACCTAAATTTTCCATGCACATAACCACTGAAGGGAATGACTGAGACTGAAAGTGCCATCAGGCTGCAGCCACTTTCAAATGTCTCTTGTCTGTTAGAGACAGAGTCATGGACACTGAATCTATTTGGAAACCTAAAAAAGGTGACCCTTGTCTGAGGAATCAAGAAACTTTTTTGGAAAATTGATCCTCCAACCATGTTTCCGAAGAAATAACACTAGTTGATTAATGTGAGATTCTGCAGAACGAAAGGACTGAGCTAGTACCAAGATATCGTCCAAATAAGGAAACACCGCAATACCCTGCTCTCTGGTTTCCATAAAGCAGGGCACCAAGAACCTTTAAAAAAGATTCTTTGAGCGGTTGCTAGTCCAAAATGGAAAAGCAACAAATTGGTAACACTTGTCTAGAAAAGTGAATCTCAGGAACTGATAATGATCTGAATGAATCAGAAAATAAAGGTATACATCCTGCAATCCATTATGGACCAAAAATGTCCTTGCTGAATAAAAGGCAGAATAGTCCTTAAAGTCCCCATTTGAAAATTGGTACTCTTACATAACGATTCAAAATTTTCAGATCCAGAATTGGTCTGAATTAAATTTCCTTCTTTGAGACAATGAATAGTTTTGAATAAAACCCCAGACCTTGTACCTGAAAAGGAACTGGCATGACTAACCCTGAAACTCCAGGTCTGAAACACACTTCAGGAAAGCCTGAGCTTTAACTGGATTTGCTGGGATGCGTGAGAGAAAAAAATCTTCTCACAGGAGAATTTACTTAGAATCCTATTCAAAACCCCTGAGAGACAATACTCTGAAATCATTGATTTGGACCAAATTTATCCAAAACATTCTTGAAAAAAACCTTAATCTGCCCCCTACCAGCTGAGCTGGAATGAGAGTCGCACCTTCATGCAGACTTAGGGGCTAGCTTTTTGGTTTCTTAAATGGATTGGATTTATTCCATTTAATGAAGGTTTCCAATTGGAAACAGATTCCATAGGGAAGGATTAGGTTTTTGTTCCTTAGTTGAAAAAAGAACGAAAACGATTTAGAAACTTAATATTTACCCTTAGGTCTTTTATTACCTTGGAAAGAAAGATATAGCAATCTAGACTTAAAAAGTCATATCAGCATTCCAAGATTTAAGCCTCAAAACTATTGCAGCTAAAAATAGCTAAAGACATAGATCTAACATCAGAAAGCGAACAATACTAGATAAATCAGAATCCAATTCTTGTTGCGCTAAATCTCCAACAAAAAAGTTGATGCAGCTGCAACATCAGCCAAAGAAAATGCAGGCCTGAGACGACCTGAATATAAATAAGCTTTCCTATCTAAAAGAACTTAAGTACTATCTTTCATAGGAATAGAGGTACGTTCAGCAAGAGTAGAAATAGCCCCATCAAGTTGAGGATCTTTTCCCAAAACTCTATAGAAATTGCTGGTAAAAGAATACAATTTTTTAAACCTTGAAGAAGGAATAAAATAAGTACCCGGCTAATTCCATTCCTTAGAAATCATAAGAGAAATAGAATCAGGAACAGAAAAAAACCTCTGGAGTAACCACAGGAGGTTTAAAAACAGAATTTACTAGTTCTAATAACAAGAGGACTAGTTTCCATGATATCCAAAATAATTAACACTTCTTTTAACAAAGAACGAAAATACTTAATTTTAAATAAATAAGTAGATTTGTTAGTGTCAATATCTGAGGAAAGATCTTCTGAATCAGATAGATCCTCTTCAGAAGAGGATAATTCATTATATTGTCGGTTATTTGAAATTTCATCAACCTTATGAGAAGTTTTAAAAGACCTTTATATTAATTAGAAGGCAGAATAGCAGACAAAGCCTTCTGAATAGAATCAGTAACAAATTCTTTAAATTTCATAGGTATAACATGTACATTAAAAGTTGAAGGAACAACAACAGGAAATGTACTATTAACTGATGGACACAATATCTGCATGTAAAAAGTTTATCATGATAACCAATACAATGACATTCAGAAATATAATGTACTTAGCTTTAGTAGAACCGCCATCAGGCAGCAAAGTTCCAACAGATACTTCTGAGGCAGGATCAGATTGAGACATCTTGCAAAATGTAAAATAAAAAACAACATATAAAGCAAAAATTGTCAATTTCCTTATATGACAGTTTCAGGAATGGGAAAAAAAATGCAAATAGCATAGCCCTCTGACATAGAAAAAGGCAAGAGGCAAAAGCAATGGGGCAGATAAATAATGAAAAAAATTTAGCGCCAAGTATGACGCACAACGTAACTGAATTTTTTTTTGGCGCCAACCATGTCCGGCAATGACACACTCGCGTCACTAACGACGCAACCCTGTGTGAATCTGTGCGTCAACTACGACGCCGGAAATGACGAACTTGCGTCAACGGACATGCCTTTCGTGCCAAAAATTCTCGCGCCAAGAATGACGCAATAAAGTATAGCATTTGGCGCACCCGCAAGCCTAAGTTAGCCTGCAATTTGAAACAAGTAGTCAATTGAAAAAAAGACTAAACCCCAGGTAAGAAAAATATTTCTTAATATTAACTTTCCCCAAATATGAAACTGACAATCTGCAAAAGGAAATACATGAACCTGACTCATGGCAAATATTAACCTGAGAACTACCCCTTTAGACGTAGGACCAGACGAGGCAGAAGGCATACAACCCCGAACCAGACATCAGGTCCGGTTCAATCAACCACACAAAACCCAATCCTACAACAAAAACAAAAAGAAATAAACACAGATAAGGCTGATGTTGGGTTAAATATTATTAACCTATCTGATAGGGTATTAACCCAGGCACATTATTCCGCCCTCAAAAAAGGTTTATCCTTTGTACCTTCCAACCACATCGACAAATTTGAGGCTATAAAAGACACCCATTTATTTGTTAGGAAGATTTTATTAAGAAAATATTTCACACCCAATGATGACCCTAATCTTGCTTCTCAAACTGATATTGTAGCATTGAATAACCTTATAGCGTTACTAGATGATAATGAGGATTTGACTGATCAATCTAATAACACACCTATGACTGACAATTGCCGTAAGATTCTAAAATTACAGTCACAATTCACTCCTCCAGGTAATATTTCCCCCCAAGCTATCACTTTTCTTAATTTGGTATGTAATGATATTATATCTATTAAAGATACCAAACTTCATGGGGCAAATATGACTAAATCTGAATTTGAAGCCATGAAAGAAATAACAACATGGACAGATGTCCAATTCAAAAATAGTGATAAGGGGGGCAATATAGTTATATGGCCTACTTCAATGTACATTGAAGAAGCAATGAAACAACTGCTGAATACTAAGAATTACAAAAGATTATTGGGTAATCCTACTAAAAATTTTCTAGAAAATTACAAAAAATTGATTGATGGAGCTCTTTCTGACAAAATCATAGATGCTAAAGAACATAAGTTCCTTACTGTCATCAAACCTAAAACTGCAACGTTGTACTTATTACCCAAAATCCACAAAAACATCGCCTGTCCCCCGGGGAGACCCATAGTTTCAGGTATGGGCTCCCTGACGGAACAGGCAAGTAAATATGTGGACTCAAGACTTAGATGTTTTGTGAATACTCTATCCTCACACACCAAGGATACTATGCATATCCTAAACAAATTACAAAACATAGAAATCACTGAACATTCATTACTGGTAACATGCAATGTCGAATCGCTGTATACCAGTATAAATCCTGAATAGGGTATAAAAGCGGTTGCCTACTTTTTAGATAAAGATCAAGATATAGAATTGAATAACAAAGACTTTATCATCAGGTTGTTAAAATTTGTCCTTAGACATAATTACTTTGTCTTTGATGATAAATATTTCTTACAGATATGTGGCACTGCCATGGATACTTCATGCGCACCCACATATGCCAACTTGTACCTGGGCTGGTGGGAAGAGATGATAGTGTTCAATGATAACATGAACCAATACACTGAATACATCTCCCACTGGTCCAGGTACATAGATGATATCTTTTTTATATGGGAAGGCACAGTTGAGAATTTACAAAAATTTATAGAATGCCTAAATGTCAACCCTTTTGGCCTATATCTGACATACAATACCAGTATGGAAAAAGTAGAATTTCTAGATTTGACCATTGTGAAACAAAATAACAAACTAGAAACTGAATCTTACAGAAAACCTACTGCGACTAACAACATACTACATGCCAGTAGCCACCACCACCCATCTACCATCCGTAATCTACCATATGGTGAATATCTCAGACTAAGAAGGAACAGTTCCAGCATTGATGCTTTTAAAGAAGCAGCAGGTGAACTAAGAATAAGACTCTTGGAACGTGGCTATACTAAAAAGTCATTAGCAAGGGCCTATCAAAAAGCACTTTCAAAAGATAGATCAGACCTGCTTAGACCAAAAAAGGCCACATCACCTGATACAAACACAATAAGATTCATATCTACTTATAACAGTCAAAGTGATGAAGTAACAGCGATAATAAATAAACATTGGCACATTCTAAAAAGTGATGACAAACTTAACATGTTGTTACCAATTAATCCGTCTTTTACTTTCAGACGTGCTAACAACTTAAATGACCATCTCACTAATAGTCACTTTAATAGAAATAGACACAAGAAACCCATTCACCAAGGCTCGGTACCTTGTGGGCATTGTAACATCTGCCAATATATGGTGAAAAAAGATATTATAGTAGACAGATTTGGCAAAACTTGGCAAATTAAGAGCCACATAAATTGTCAAAGCGAGAATGTCATTTATTGCCTATCATGTTCATGTGACATAATTTACACAGGTATGACTACCCGCAAGTTGAACACTAGAATGACAGAACATCTTAGTAACATCCGCAACGCACAGAAAGACCTAGAAAAGGGCAAACAAATAACTAGTGTGGCTAAACATTTCTTACAATCCCACTCAGGTAAAACTGTCTCTTTCAAATGTTGGGGTATGGAACAAATTAAACCTGGAATCAGAGGGGGTAACTGCGAAAAAATCCTACTACAAAAAGAAACAGGTTGGATTTTCAGACTAAATACAATTATACCCAATGGAATGAATGAGGCTAATAACTTTTGGGTGTTTCTTTAAAATCTTAAAAATTATGTTTACTGGAATTTAAAATTTAATAACAATTAAACCATATGACTCTTGTCATACTTCATCACATGACTGAGTATGTATATATGCTAGTATCTCTGATGAGACCTCTGATGAAGCGCATGTGCGCATGCGCGAAACGCGTCAGGTGTTTTTGCTCTGGCTTCACCTTTTGTACCTGCACTCTGCCAATAAACTGGTTTTGAACTGACTTTGGATGTAGCTTCGGTCTCAATCCTTCCCGTTTTTGGGGATTTCTTGCCTATAGTATATATATGTATACACATATGAATGTATATGTTTCTCTTATACACCCAGGAATAAGTACTATGAATCATATAACTACTACATATGATACGAATGGTATCCATCCATCAAACGATTTTATTGTATTCTATGAATTACTTTACTCTTCCGTGACAATAAAGAAACACTTATATAATGCGATGAATGATCTATACCTAAATTTGATCCAACTAGCGACCTCTCCTTTATCATATTTGATATTCACAGGTATTACCTGAACTTCTTCAGAAATAAGAACCTTGAATAAGAAAGAGAGTGGTAGCCCAAACAAAAATAATAGGTATACATTAATCGTAGAATATAACATAAGTTCTTTTCAATAACAAATGTTAGGTGTAGAATGGCCGCCCATAGCACTTCAGATACCTTTAATCAATTCCTTTACTTATCCCACTAATGTTCAGCGTAACTTACATACAAATAAATTATGATATTTAATCATTCTTCTTTGGTTTGAGTAGAGAAAAGTGTATGGTATGAGAACATACTAACCTAATACTACAGGATACTAATATGTGTTTTCACACTAAGACAGTATAAAGAACGTAGTTAAGGGTTATGTATTGTTAGGAATATTTATCATCTTAGTTGCTAAAAGATATCTCACATTAGAATGATAGTCTGTATTTACTATCTATATCTTAGATGCGTACGATCAACATAGATACTGAATCATTATGAGAGAGTTTCACAATCTAGAAATGAGTGGTATTTCGTTTTAATCCTAAAGAGACCATTATATCTAGGTGGAAACCGTTTACTTAAGATCGGATAATATCAAAATATGAGTTCTAATAAAATGATATTAACAAAGTGTAATATATGAATCGTAATATCACTAGGGTAACTTATTGCCCTTGTATATACAGTAAACATAGTGCTTGTACTGTACCAACAGTAATTCCCAATCATGAGTAACATGGAGATATAGTTGCATATAAATCTACACAATCCCAATATAAGTCCTTTTTGTTCAGCACTACAGGGAGTGCAGAATTATTAGGCAAATGAGTATTTTGACCACATCATCCTCTTTAAGCATGTTGTCTTACTCCAAGCTGTATAGGCTCGAAAGCCTACTACCAATTAAGCATATTAGGTGATGTGCATCTCTGTATTGAGAAGGGGTGTGGTCTAATGACATCAACACCCTATATCAGGTGTGCATAATTATTAGGCAACTTCCTTTCCTTTGGCAAAATGGGTCAAAAGAAGGACTTGACAGGCTCAGAAAAGTCAAAAATAGTGAGATATCTTGCAGAGGGATGCAGCACTCTTAAAATTGCAAAGCTTCTGAAGCGTGATCATCGAACAATCAAGCGTTTCATTCAAAATAGTCAACAGGGTCGCAAGAAGCGTGTGGAAAAACCAAGGCGCAAAATAACTGCCCATGAACTGAGAAAAGTCAAGCGTGCAGCTGCCAAGATGCCACTTGCCACCAGTTTGGCCATATTTCAGAGCTGCAACATCACTGGAGTGCCCAAAAGCACAAGGTGTGCAATACTCAGAGACATGGTCAAGGTAAGAAAGGCTGAAAGACGACCACCACTGAACAAGACACACAAGCTGAAATGTCAAGACTGGGCCAAAAAATATCTCAAGACTGATTTTTCTAAGGTTTTATGGACTGATGTAATGAGAGTGAGTCTTGATGGGCCAGATGGATGGGCCCGTGGCTGGATTGGTAAAGGGCAGAGAGCTCCAGTCCGACTCAGACGCCAGCAAGGTGGAGGTGGATTACTGGTTTGGGCTGGTATCATCAAAGATGAGCTTGTGGGGCCTTTTCGGGTTGAGGATGGAGTCAAGCTCCACTCCCAGTCCTACTGCCAGTTTCTGGAAGACACCTTCTTCAAGCAGTGGTACAGGAAGAAGTCTGCATCCTTCAAGAAAATCAAGATTTTCATGCAGGACAATGCTCCATCACACGCGTCCAAGTACTCCACAGCATGGCTGGCAAGAAAGGGTATAAAAGAAGAAAATCTAAAGACATGGCCTCCTTGTTCACCTGATCTGAACCCCATTGAGAACCTGTGGTCCATCATCAAATGTGAGATTTACAAGGAGGGAAAACAGTACACCTCTCTGAACAGTGTCTGGGAGGCTGTGGTTGCTGTTGCACGCAATGTTGATGGTGAACAGATCAAAACACTGACAGAATCCATGGATGGCAGGCTTTTGAGTGTCCTTGCAAAGAAAGGTGGCTATATTGGTCACTGATTTGTTTTTGTTTTGTTTTTGAATGTCAGAAATGTATATTTGTGAATGTTGAGATGTTATATTGGTTTCACTGGTAAAAATAAATAATTGAAATGGGTATATATTTGTTTTTTGTTATGTTGCCTAATAATTATGCACAGTAATAGTCACCTGCACACACAGATATCCCCCTAAAATAGCTATAACTAAAAACAAACTAAAAACTACTTCCAAAACTATTCAGCTTTGATATTAATGAGTTTTTTGGGTTCATTGAGAACATGGTTGTTGTTCAATAATAAAATTAATCCTCAAAAATACAACTTGCCTAATAATTCTGCACTCCCTGTATACTTATGTTTGTCACGGTATACAACGACCCATATTTGACCGATTTAGGTATCAAAATGCTTTAACATAAACAACGGAACATTACGTGATATTTACAAACCAAGACGATTGTCTGATTGGACTGCGCCTAGCATGTGGGTGTGTCACAAGGGACCAATAGAAATTGCCCATTTCCGTATTACTCATAAATGAACCGATGAAACTACTCATCTAGATAATATAAAGTATCAATGCCCCACAGTATAATTACACCTTATGTAAGAGATAAGACTTATAATTTACACGGTAAATCAGATGTATAGCATTAAAACTAATAGAGAGTATATGTCAAACTAACCAATACATATATATGTGCTGAAACTTTTGACGGATAACAGGGAAAGGGAATAAGCTGTTCTAATAACACTCTGTACTTAAGACTGCATTAGTATTAACATCAATATATGTTTATATGAATGATGTTATGCAGGTGCATGACACAATCCCATAAAAGACAGGGATTGGATTAGAAGTAGGAGTGTTTTGATACAGATCATTGATTGGCTTAATGATTAAGGTTAGTGCTATTTAAAGGGGTGGCACCCGGGCCTCGGTTTGCTCATAGCATTGAGAAAGGCTGATAGCACAGCCGAAACTAGTTTGCTGCTTATTATTGTGCACTTAGTTGCATATTTGTGGTTGTTTATTTTTAACTTTCTAGTCCATTTGTCCCTGTCACCTGAAGCCGAGGGAGCTGCTATCGGCCAGGAAACAGGGGGACAATTGAGACTTAGTTTTAAATATTTTTGGTACACTGTGGTATTTAGGCCGGTATTTTTAATTTACTTATTAAAGTTTCGCTTTTTTGCTTATAATCTACTCACGCCTAACAGGAATGAGTGCTTACTTTAACCACCAGCTTTAACTGAGGTTCCCTTACCTCTTCCCTCCCTATAAATATAAGTACAATACATATATTTGAACTTTATATAAATGCATAAAGTGCCAAACCATAGCTGAGGTGTCTTAAGTAATAAAAACATACTTACCAAAAGACACCCATCCACATATAGCCAAACAAGTACTGAAACAGTTATCAGTAGAGGTAATGGTATATAAATAAGAGTATATCGTCGATCTGAAAAGGGAGGTAGGAGATGAATCTCTACGACTGATAACAGAGAACCTATGAAAAAGACCCCCTTTAGGAAAATCATTGCATTCAATAGGTGATACTCCCTTCACATCCCTCTGACATTCGCTGTACTCTGAGAGGAATCGGGTTTCAAAATGCTGAGAAGCGCATGTCAACATAGAAATCTTAGCACAAACTTACTTCACAACCTCCATAGGAGGCAAATTTTGTAAAACTGAATTGTGGGTGTGGTGAGGGGTGTATTTATAGGCATTTTGACGTTTGGGAAACTTTGCCCCTCCTGGTAGGATTGTATATCCCATACGTCACTAGCTCATGGACTCTTGCCAATTACATGAAAGAAATGTAAAGACACACTATCAAATAGTGTGACACATTATTCATATCCTCTTCTACAAAGCATGCTATGAATACACCATGAAAGAAATATCAGCATGAGAGAGTCTAGTTATTTCAGTGGCGTCTCTAAATTTCAGATCACTATTTTGTCAATCAGTAGTTTAGAAGAAGTAAGTCTGTAGGGTATTCTTTTAGCAGACTAGTAGTTTTGTGTTTGTTGGTGTGTGTGTGTATATAGGTGTGTATGTTGGTGCATGTGTGCGTGTGTCTTTATGTATGTATTTATTTGTGTGTGGGTTTGTGTGTGGCTCTGCGTGTGTTGGTATATAGAAGTATTTATGTGGGTGCATGTGTGCGTGTGTCTATGTATGTGTTTGTGTGTCTATATGTATGTTGGTGTGTGTATATGTGTATTGGTATGTGTGTGTATTTAAGTGTATGTGAGTATATGTGTCAATGTGTACAGTATGTATGTGTGACATATCTCAGCCTAATGTCACTATCCCTTTAAGACTTCCTTCTCTGACTGCTGCATTTGGGCAGTATTCACATTCAGCTTGCTTGCCTGCCTGATTAATCATTCATGCACCTGATTACCTCAGCCTCTTTTTAAGCCTTCTCAGGTCTAATGTGCTTTGCATTAACATTGAAGTTGTGATCCTGAACAACAGAGGTCTGTGACTGTTTCCTGTATGAATTTACCAACTATTTCAACCTACAGCATTTTCTATTCCAATGCCTAAAATCATCAAATCGCAAGTATCCAAATAATTCCATTTCTGTTTCCTGGACACTGCTACTTAACAAACTCTGAACTTTATTATAAATCAAGCATACTTTTGGTTATCATCACTCTCTAATTACAACAGCATCTTACTCAGAACTTTATAACTATTTCTCTGCTACAAGTTGTCATTGCTGAAATATCCTGCTGCAAATATGTTAACATATTCAGAACTCTGCATCTATATGTTCAATTAAAAGCTTTCATGTGATTCTCCAATATATGTTCAAACAGTAATTGATGCCTTAAACTTAACTTTCACCTGTGCTGCTCTGCTAATTACTGACATACAGCTCTTTATAATATTATGTACTGTGAACCTGCAACAAACCAAGTTTGCATCTATATGCACAAACAGTAATTATTGCCTAAACTTGCAGCTTGTCTAAATATCTGTGCAGCTGTGCTTAACTCTGACATACAGCTTTATATAATATTATGTACTGTGAACCTGCAACAAACCTTAGTTTGCATCTAAGTGTCAATCTTTTACCAGATTACTCGGAAGCCTGAACATTCCACATTGCTATATTTTTCTCTCATTGAATCCTGCAGTTACTTCTATTAACTAACTATAAGTCACAGTGAAGTCAGAATATATTGTATACAAATGTTGCACTCTCCATTTATTCTACAATAACTTCTAGCAACTATGAATCACAGAATATCATCTATCCACGTCCAGGATACTCTTCCCCGGGTCAGGGGTCGGTGTCTTCAAATCCCTACCACTGCCCCGAGGGTCTGTGTCCTGAGCGCATGTACACCGGATCATGACAGTATGTGTGTGTGTATATGCGTGTGTATGTGTGTGTGTATATCTATATGTGTATCTGTATGTGGGTGTCGATGTGCCTGTGTATTTCTATATGTGTGTATCTGTGTGTATCTGTGTGTGCCTGTATGTGTGTGTCTATGTGTGTCTATGTGTGTGTGTGTCTGTGTATATCTATATGTGTGTATCTGTGTGTGTCAGTATATGTATATGTGACATATCTGTGTGTGCCTATGTGTCTGTGTGTGTATGTCTATGTGTGTGTCTGTGTGTCTGTATGTGTGTGTGTGTGTGTCAGTGTATGTCTATGTGTGCATATCTGTGTGTGTCTATGTGTCTGTGTTGTCTGTGTGTCTATGTGTCTGTATGTGTGTGTCTCAGTGTATGTCTATGTGTGCATATCTGTGTGTGCCTATGTGTGTGTATTTGTATGTCTGTGTGTGTCTATGTGTCTGTACTTGTGTGTGTGTCAGTGTATGTCTATGTGTGCATATCTGTGCGTGTTTATGTGTCTGTGTGTGTGGATGTCTATTTTTGTGTCTGTGTATGTCTGTTTGTGTATCTGTGTTTACATAATAGAATGTTGCTAAGAACGAATATTCTTAAAAATTCGATTTTCGAATGTTATTTACAGTTTTCGAATGTCACATTCGATTTCGAATGTCACATTCGAATTCGAATGTCTTATTCGAATATCACATTCGAATTCGAATATTACATTTATAAAACACAATTGTAGACTAGAAACACTATTTCGAATGTCACATTCGAATCTAATATCACATTCGAATTCGAATATTACATTTATAAAACACAGTATTAGACTAGAAATACTATTTCGAATTCGAATGTCACATTCAAATCGAATATCACATTCGAATCGAATATCACATTTAAAACACAGTATTAGACTAGAAATACTATTTCAATTTCGAATGTGACATTCAAATTCAAATGTAGCATTCGAATTCGAAAATTACATTTATTAAACACAGTTGTAGACTAGAAATACTATTTCAAATTTGAATGTCACATTTTAATTCGAATGTCACATTCGAATTCGAATAATACATTTTGAAATTGAATGAATACATAGCTAAACATTCTATTATTCGAACAAATATTTTCGAAATTTTATTGAAAAATTCGGAAACGAAAATTCAAAAATAGAATGTTAGAATGTTATATAAACATTCAAAATTCGATTAGAACGAACGAATGTATCAAAATTCGTTTTAAATTTTGAAGTTTTAGAAACATTCGCTCATCCCTAATGTGTATAGGAGTATGTTTTTATTTATCTATCTTCCTGCTCTATAAAAAGCCTTAAAATCATTATGTTGAATAAAAAGCTTACAAA
This sequence comes from Bombina bombina, assembly GCF_027579735.1. NCBI lineage: Eukaryota > Metazoa > Chordata > Amphibia > Anura > Bombinatoridae > Bombina > Bombina bombina. The sequence continues at coordinate 66,307,286 of NC_069509.1, forward strand.
TAGAATGTCATAGCCAGTTCTGAGTTACCATCACATCTGCCAAAAAGAACATAGTAAAAAATATTTATTGATGTGGGACAAGAGGTGACTTGAGAGTGGCAAGGAGGGTCAATAACAATGTGAAGGTATTCTGTACTTGACAACCTGTCAATAACTTTCACTTCCCAAGTACATAAACACTTTGCACTTTCTCAGAAAGGACAGAGTACAGCTGTGTGCTTCGATCGGACATTTGACTCTGCTTTTCATACTGCTGTCACTTTTTCTTTTCCTCCATGAGTATTTGTACTGGAGACGCACCTGCTCCTCCCCCCACCTGCTCGTCCCTCTAGTCCAGCTCTCAGCAGGAATTTTATGAGGGGGATTCACAAACTTCCCAAAAATGAGAACTGGAGCAAATAGGGCAGTTCTGATGTCAATCAAAGCAACAGTTGCTGATTATAATTCCTCCCCCTTCTGAATTGTTCAAGTTCAAATACACAATTTAAAACAACCACTTTTGAAACACTTTTTAAACATGGATAAAGTTGGTTTTGTTTTGTAAAATGCGCACAAAATAATGTTTGTATGTTTTATGTGAATTTAATTTTTTACTCTTTTTTTTTTTATATATTGTTTTATAATGATATATAATTATCTTTTTTATTTTTTTAATTATATCTTAAAGGGACATTGCATTTAAAGAAGGTTTTTTTAAAACACAATCTTTACACAAAATAGTGTTTTGTGTGTACCTAGGGGGCGCTATTAAATGTACAAAGTGAATTAATTTGTTATATACTTAAAAAAATAAATACAAATATTTGTATAATATATCATATTATCTAATGTCACCAATTTGTGCCTGATATTAGCACAGATACCAGTCTATGGGGCCACGCCGCCCCCTGCAGACTCGCGGCCAGGGTGTCAATCAACCCGATCGTACTCGATCGGGTTGATTTCCGGCGATGTCTGTCCGCCTGCTCAGAGCAGGCGGACAGGTTATGGAGCAGCGGTCTTTGTGACCTCTGCTTCATAACTGCTGTTTCTGGCGAGCCTGCAGGCTCGCCAGAAACACGGGGCATCAAGCTCCATTCGAAGCTTGATAAATATGCCCCAAGGTAATCACAAAGGTTAAAAGTATATTTATCTACCTTTTTAAACAATACAAATTCCGTAGAAGACTGTCCCTTTAAATGCACCCATGCAAAATTAAATTTTAACTTCTATGCCTTTAACTTTCTTGATTGAAAAATAGATGTATTTAATTCTATATTCTTTTATATGCAAGGTAGAATTTTTCCTACAATGGTTCTGTAGATGTTTTATGTTTTTTTTTTACTTTTAAGAAGCAATGTCAAATACACACTTCCTTTATTTTTTTTCCCTCTAGAAATGAGAATACTCACACATTCTTTTAATACCCTTAAGGTTTTTAGGTGGTGAAAGCAAAGCACTGCGAGTTCCTATGGGATAAATTGAGTATATTTAAGATGCTATTAAATTACCCATTAGCGGAATGACTTAAGATTAGCATTTCAAATTACCAATATTTTTTAAACAATAAGATCAAGTTGGTGTTAAAGAAAAAAAAATGACACGGATCAAAAGCCACGTAAACAACTAGAAAATACTACTGCGAGTGATAAAAAGGGGAAAATAAAATCTGGGCAGGGGAAACATAGAACGAAAAAATTGTTCTCTTATATGTATATTTTATTACTTTTTAAATCAATTGGTTATATTAAAGGGATGTCATTTTCTTAATTTTTTTATTTAAAAAAGAAGCTAAAATTAGATTGTAAGCTCTTGTGGTACATAACTAAGCAACTCCCATATCAGTACGTAGATGTAGAGTGTTTTTTGATTTATGGTTTTATTGTACCAGAATATACAGACATGAAACCCCAAAAAATGATGATGTAATTCAGACAGAGCATATCGTTTTAACTAAGTTTCCAATTAACTTCTATTATCTTGGTATCCTTTGTTGAAAAGTATACCTAGTTATGTTCATGAGCAGCAATGCACTCCTGGGAACTAGCTGCTTATTGGTGGCTACACATATATTATGCCTCATGATTGGATCATTTGGTTATGCTCAGCTAGCTCCCAGTAGTGCATTGCTGCTCCTTCAGCAAAGGATACCAAGAGAATTAAGTATGTTTAATAATAAAAATACATTAGAAAGCTGTATAAAATTGTATGCTCTAGCTGAATCATGACAAAATATTTTGGGGTTTTATGTCCCTTTAATTTATGTGATGTCTAAAGATTATACAGTCCTAATTAATAGGAGATGCCCCATCATGCCTTGCTGCACGCTCTGCTGCTTCCCCTTGTGCCAGTTTACAGAGTAAAAACAAAGCATTCCCAGCTTTGCCCATAACCCACCCAACTCTGCCCACACCGGCCCACAACATGCCCTGCCAAGTCCACAAACACTGAAGACTCCTGTTAACCAAACTGTTTATTTTTTAACTGGCAGGGAAAGCCCATCTGTACACAACTGATTCTCAAGTACATGAGAACATGAACAAACCTCCAACAAAATGAAAACAAAAAGTAGATTTATTCAGCACAGGAATACATGGGTCATTATAGTGACCCTGCAACTCAAAGGCCTATTTTCCATTGTTATTGTAAACTGTGTAAACTGGTGGTAACATAAATAATCCGCGTAGACTAACAGGAAATACTTGCTGTTACCAGCTGTTTACAAGATTACAAAAACAATAGAAACTAAGCCTATGGAGCCAATTTATCATCGGTCTGTTCGACATGATTCGCTCAGCGGATCATGTCCGACAGACATTGATGAATGCCGATAGTATACGCTGTCGGCATTTAACATTGCACAAGCAGTTCTGGTGAACTGCTTGTGCAATGCCGCCCCCTGCAGATTTGTGGCCAATCGGCCGCTAGCAGGGGGTGTCAATCAGCCCCATCGTAGAGGATCGGGCAGATTGATGTCCGCAGCCTCAGAGCAGGTGGACCAGTTATGACTGCTGTTTCCAGTGAGCCTGAAGGCTCGCGCGGAAACAGGCGCATCAAGCTCCATTCGGAGTTTGATAATTCGGCCCCTATGAGTTTAACCCCAATAAAAAGCAGTACTGGCATGACCCAGCTGTGCAATTGGGTCAGCAGCAATTTTTGTTCGGAACCAACAGTTCTCTTCTGCTCAAGAGTGGTACTTTAACTATGTGTTTAAGCCCTTTCCGAGGGTTAAACACATAGACTTGCAGATTAGAGCATGCCTTTTTTTTCACTAGAATAGCCATTTAATTTAAAATAATTATATTGAAAGAAAGATTGAATATATTTTAAAATATATGCACTATAAATACAAAAAATAATCATTTTAATGGTCAATTAATAGCACAGCACTGATGTTAATGGTGACTTTGAGTATAGTCACTAAGAGGTGTCTCCTGCCTTTACAGATTCACCATTATGTTATGAAGCTGTGAAGGTAATTCCAGAACTCACAACTTTTCCTCATCTTGCAGGATATCACAGTTTGGAAGCTCTGTCCCTTTCCTTTCTTCAGCTCCCATAAGTAATAAATGTCCCAATTTCCAATGTGAAACCAGGAATCTCCAAGCCACACCCCTGTTCTTTCCTAGCCTCATTAAAGGGACAGTCAAGTCCAAAAAAAACTTTCATGTTACAAATAGGGCATGTAATTTTAAGCAACTTTCCAATTTACTTTTATCACCAATTTTGCTTTGTTCTTTTGGTATTCTTAATTGAAAGCTAGACCTAGGAAGGCTCATATGATAATTTCTAAGCCCTTGAAGGCCGCCTCTAATCACATGCTTTTGTATTTGCTTTTCACAGCAGGGGAGAGCTAGTTAAGGTAAACCCTATAGGTAACATTGTGAGCACGCCCGTGGATTGTGGCAGACACTGCACTAATTGGCTAAAATGAAAGTCAAAACATAATAAATAAAATGTCATGTGATCAGGGGGCTGTCAGAAGATGTTTAGATACAAGGTAATCACAGAGGAAAAAAAGTGTTTTATTATAAATGTGTTGGTTATGCAAAACTAGGGAATGGGTAATAAAGCGATTATCTATCTTTTAAAACAACAAAAATTCTGGGGTTGACTGTCCCTTTAAATGCATGTTCAGCCCCCAGAACACCTGTAACCCCGCCCCCAAAGATCACAACTCCATCCACAGAACCACAGTAATTCTTCCTATTGGCTTAGTAGACTTAACACTTTATTATTTTATTATTATTATCATTATCATTTATTTGTAGAGCATCAACAGATTCCACAACGATAACTTCTTAGTACTATTTTTTTAAAACATTTTTATCATTTATATGTTAAAAACACAGCAAATTATGCTTTTACCTGATAATAACTATTAATAATACATAAATTCAAGGGATAGATAATATTGGATCAATCCCTGACATTAAATCATCTAAGGGGATCCAGTGCTATTAAAAGAGTCCCTGAGTCCTCAAAAGCACTGCATGTTACTTGTAATCAATAAACAGAAAAGTCACATTAAAGGGATCGTAAAGTCAAAATTAAACTTTCATGATAAATTAAATGTATTAAATAATAAAGTGTTAAGTCTACTAAGCCAATAGGAAGAATTACTGTGGTTCTGTGGATGGAGTTGTGATCTTTGGGGGCGGGGTTACAGGTGTTCTGGGGGCTGAACATGCATTTAATGAGGCTAGGAAAGATCAGGGGTGTGGCTTGGAGATTCCTGGTTTCACATTGGAAATTGGGACATTTATTACTTATGGAAGCTGAAGAAAGGAAATGCAATTTAAGAATTTATTTCTTAATGCAATTAAGAATTTATTTTTTTCCAATTTATTTTTTTCCAATTTACTTCTATTATCTAATTTTTTCGTTCCATTATTGAAAAGCATACCTAGATAGACTTAGAATCAGCAATGCACTACTGTGAGCTAGATAGTGATTGGTGTTTGCACCTAAATGCCTCTTGTCATTGGCTCACCAATTGTATGGAACATTGCTGCTCCTTTAACAAAAGATACCAAGAGAATGATGGAAACAAAAGGAAAAGTAAATTGGAAAGTTGTTTAAAAATTGTATGTTCTGTTCAAATCATGAAAGAAATCCATTGGGTTTCATGTCCCTTTATAGTAAAAAAAAATATTTTTGTGAGTAAAACGGTTAATTTACAGCTGTTTAAAATTAAGTGAGTATTTGTGTACAACTCATCACTAAAGACAGATTGGTCACTGGCTGTTCTTTTGGTGGGGAATGGTAGTATAATAGGTTGAGTGTGAATGTTTTAAGAGACCAAAAAATCTAGTTTAAAATAGAAATCTGGAATTAAAAACAGGGAGAAGGCTTCCAGCTTTAGTAAAAAGTCTGTATGTTGCATAAAAAGCCCTAGAGTGACTTTGTGGCTCCTGGCCTAACAGTTTTCATACTTATACATCTTTTTTTCTGCTAATTAAAGGGACAGTCAACACCAGAATGTTTACTGTTTAAAAATAAAGATAATCCCTTTATTACCCATTCCCTAGTTTTGCATAACCATTAACCAACACAGTTATAATAATACACTTTTTACCTCTGTAATTACCTTGTATCTAAGCTTCTGTTAACTGCCCAGTTATTTCAGTTCTTTTGACAGACTTGCTTTTTAGCCAGTCAGTGCTCACTCCTAGGCCACTTCACGTGCATGAGCTCAATGTTATCTATATGAAACACATGAACTAATGCCCTCTAGTGGTCAAAATGCATTCAGATTAGAGGCAATCTTCAAGGTGTAATAAATTAGCATATGAACATCTTAGGTTTAGCTTTCAAATAAGAATACCAAGAGAACAAAGCAAAATTGACGATAAAAGAAAATTAGGAAGTTGTTTAAAATTACATGCCCTTTTTAAATCATGACAGTTTTTTGGACTTGACTGTCCGTTTAATATAAAAACAAAAAGGGTTAAAGGGACATAGTCTACTCCAGTTTTTTTATTGTTTAAAACGATAGGTAATCCGGGATCCCTTTATTACCCATTCCCCAGTTTTACATAACCAACACTGTTATATTAATATACTTTTATCCTCTGTGATTACCTTGTATCTAAGCCTCTTCTGACAGCCCCCTGATCCCATGACTTTTTATTTTTTTATCTATTTACTTGGATTTTAGCAGATTAGTGCAGTGTCAGCCACAACTCCATGGGAGAGAACACAATGCTATCTATATGGCCCACATAGATTAGCAGTCTCCTGTTGTGAAAAGCAAATAAAAAAGCATGTGATAAGAGGCTGTCTGTAGTAGTTTAGAAACAGGCAGAAATTTAGAGGTTTAAATGTTATAAAGCATATTAATATAACAATGTTGGTTGTGCAAAGATGGGGAATGGGTAGTAAAGGCGTTATCTATCTTTTTAAACAACAATAATTCTGGTGTAGACTCTCCCTTTAAATATTCTCCAGTGCCAGCGTGGATAAATGTATTATCTATTTCACATATACAGATTATACTTTATAAACCCAGCACTGTTTTGCAAACCTGATCTTCCATCTCTTTCAGGAAAGCCTGAGGCTTACTCCAGGTATGTCAGAATTACTTTACTGTAGTATTTTGTAACTGAAGTACAGAACGTCCAGTAATATTACACCTGCCCATGAGGGCTGACTCACTCAGGTAGGTATAGTACCTTATGACAGGTGCACCTAACCAGTGCTGAACTGAAAAGACATTCAGTACTACTCCCCGTACAACAAGGGCAACAAAAATGTTATACAGACCCTGCTATTGCATATGACCTCCAACACTAAAATTCATACTAGTTTATTTTTCTTTTTTTATAATTCCAAAAATGAAGTGTCCTATGCCCATTCTTAGGAACTAGGGGGACATCAAGTCACAACATAAGTATGCATTTACATGTCTACATGAGCAGAGAGGCCCATAAATCTCACCTTACATCACAAAGGATCTATCTATCTATCTATCTATCTATCTATCTATCTATCTATTCTCAGTAAAATGTGTTTCCAATATTTCTATAAGCAAAAATGCTTCTAGTAAAAGTTCTTACTGTTTTTGCATCTTAAGCACATATGATGTGCATGTGCACTGTGTATTTGCACTGGGCATCTATACCATAATTCAAACCCAACACCTCCTAAGCGAGCAGCTTGTATAATACGCATCACCTCTAGTTCTGAGTTGGCACAGTTTATGCATGAGGGTGCACGGGACTTGCACAGCATATGCATGTATACTGCAGAAACAGAAAATATGTTTTTGTCTTAGTACAATTATATTTCAAAACTGCTTTTATTGAAATTTAGATACATGTATGCAATTATGTTTATTTAACATTTCTCAAATATAAATGGATGTTAAACAGTAAACACTCGCTAGATATTATTATGTAGTCAAAGCAAAGATAAGCCTTAGAATATGTAGATGCATTATTACAATTATATTAATTCTTTAAAAATGGAAAATATAAGTATAAAGGGTTTAGTTTCTACAAAGCACTTCAGTTTCTGTAAAAAATAAAATGGGTACCACAAAGTTTGAACTAATTTTCTATTTATCCCTTGCAAACAAAGCTATGTGGAATTCCTCTTAGATTATCCTAAGTTACACACAGCCTTGTTTGGACAGTCTCTTTTATTGCCTGTTTTATATCTGTCTTCAGCAGGTGAAACAGATAAGGGGCACTTCAAACATGGTGGTACTCATAACTTAGAAACTGTTACATTACAGGAAAAGTGAACAAAATAAATAATAAAGGTATTTTGCAAACTTTTTTAACTACACATAATTAAACATTTTATATTCCGTTATCAAACTGTTTTAATATCCCTTTAAAGGGGTAGTAAAGTCCAAAATAAACTTTTATGATTCAGATAGGGCATGTACTTTTAAACAAATTTCTAATTTACTTTTATCATCAAATTTGCTTTGTTCTCTTGTTATTCTTAGTTGAAAGCTAAACCTAGGTATGCTCATATGCTAATTTCTAAGCCCTTGAAGGCCGCCTCTAATATGAATGCATTTGACATTTTTTCACAGCTTGAGGGCGTTAGTTCATGTGTTTTATATAGATAACATGGTGCTTACGCACATGAAGTTATTTAAGAGTCAGCACTAATTGCCTGAAATGCAAGTCTGTCAAAAGATCTGAGATAAGGAGGCAGTCAGCAGAAGCTTAGATACAAGGCAATTACAGAGGTAAAAAGTATATTTCTATAACAGTGTTGGTTATTCAAGACTGGGGAATGGTAAATAAAGGGATTATCTATCTTTTTAAACAATAACATTTTTGGTGTTTACCATCCCTTTAAAAAGTGCTTATTCTATCTGTTAAATATATATTTTTTTAGGTTTAATGTTGATTTAAAGGGACACTGAACCCTAATTTTTCTTTTGTGATTCAGATAGAGCATGACATTTTAAGCAACTTTCTAATTAACTCTTATTATCAATTTGTCTTCATTCTCTTGGTATCTTTATTTGAAATGCAAGAATGTAAGTTTAGATGCCGGCCCATTTTTGATGAACAACCTGGGTTGTTCTTGCTGATTGGTGAATAAATTCATCCACCGGTAAAAAAATTGCTGTCCAGAGTTCTAAAACAAAAAAAGCTTAGATGCCTTCTTTTTCAAATAAAGATAGCAAGAGAACGAAGAAAAAATGATAATAGGAGTAAATTAGAAAGTTGTTTAAAATTGCATGGTCTATCTGAATCACGAAAGAAAAAAATTTGAGTTCAGTGTCCCTTTAAGGGTAATATACATTTTTATCGCTCTCTTTTCTGTGCATTCTAACATATAGCGGCTTTTTTGTTTTTTGACTGGCGTGCGCTTATGGAGACATTTGTCAGCATTATGGTTTTTGCATCAGCAAACTTCATACTCAACGGGGACCTTGTGGATATGCAGAGAGCAAAATTAAGGTCAATTAGGGTTTAGCACAGACCTGGCAGATATCTTAATTAGAGTGATTTCAGTGGCCTTGTCTCTCATGTTGTTATGAAACAGCCAACTGCTGAGTGGGTTTTGCAGTTTTCCCTCTCTCTCTGCAGCTGTTAATGTAACTGTGGCTTAAGCCCATGACAACAGCTGAGAATGACCCGCCTTGGTACAGTCTGAGAGAGGAGGAGGGAACTGCCACTGATAATGAGTTTGCAAACTTCTTGTGGTATCTATTACATATAACTTGCAGATGCCTCCCGCTTCCGTTCAGAGACAGATGGAGGAATTACTTGCCTGACACGGAAAAATGGTCTTGGTTACATAGAGCTGTCACTGATTTTAAAGGGACATTGTAGTGTTTAGATAAATGGGTGTATTGGTTGGGCGGGGTGTCACATTTTTTAACAAATTAACATTTTTCTTTCAAGTATTTTGGTTTATTCCGAGATTGATTCTTTTTGCTCACCCTCTGTGACATTTTTAGAGCATAAGGAGAACTTTATTGGTGTATACACACCCTGCATGCGCTCAAATAACAGCCAATCACAAGCAATGTGCGTTTTGCACCAATTAGTAGCTACGCATTCTCTGATATTGGCTTCTAAGGCAAGCGAAAGGGCCAATCTCTGAATAAAGTAAACATATAAGAAAGTTTTTATATTGTGAACTTGATGTTGTGGCTCAATAGCCCTTTAAATATATACACACTAAAATGTCCTTTAAAGGGACATTAAACACTAAATACATTTTATAAGTGTAATATTAAGGCTATTCCCTGCCTTCCTCTAGTCATGGGTGCCGCCATTTTGAAATCTATCTTTCATAACATTCCAGTGCTGATGTGTTTGCACATGTGCAGTAACTCTCCTTCAGATATCTGCAGTGTAACCTAGGTTCCATAAAGGCAGCACCATAATTAGAGGAAGGTGTATAAAATGTATTTAGTGCTTAATGTCCCCTTAAAAAGCTTGTTATTTGTCTTCCACATAAAATACTGGATGAGCAGTGGCTGATTAGGAGAAAGAGGTAGGGGAAGTTGTGATCAAATCTCAGACAAGACCCCATGACCCTAACCTTTCTGTTAACCTCAGATCAGAGCCAATGTATTAAAGGGATATAAAATTGCAAGAAAATTCTGTAATGTTTTAAAGTATTTTATTATAGCACTATTGTTTGTATATAACTATGTGTTTAAATGATATAAATGGCAGCTCCACATTGGCAACTCACTGACCTAGCTAAACACATCTAGTGAGCCAATGACAAGAGCTATAGGTGCGTAGCCACCAATCATTAGTTTGCTCCTGGCAGTATATGAAATTTTAAGAGCGTTTTCAGTTTATTTCTATTTTTATTATCAAATTTACTTTTTACTCTTGTTGAAAAGCATACCTAGGTAGACTTAGGACCAGCAATGCACTACTGGGAGCTGGAAATATGCCTCTCGTTATTGGCTCACCACATGGGTTAAAAGGACAGTCTTCAATAGAAATGTTATTGTTTAAAAAGATAGATAATCCCTTTATTACCCATTCTCCAGTTTTGCATAAACACAACAGTTATATTAATGCACTTTTTACCTCTATGATTACCTTGTATCTAAGCATCTTCTGACAGCCCCCTGATCACATGACTTTTTATTTATTATCTTTGACTTGCATTTTAGACAATTAGTGCTGTGTTGTGCCAACTCTTAAATAACTCCATGGGCATGAGCACAATATTATCTATATGGCCCACATGAACTAGCAGTCTACTGTTGTGAAAAGCTAATAAAAAAGCATGTGATAAGAGGCTGTCTGTAGTGACTTAGAAACATGCAGAAATTTAGAGGTTTAAATGTTATAAAGTTTATTAATATAACAATGTTGGTTGTGCAAAGCTGGGGAATTGGTAGTAAAGGCATTATCTATCTTTTTAAACAATATTTTTTTTTTGTGTAGACTGTCCCTTTAAAGTAGATCTGACTCTAACTATGTGTTTAATACCAGGGGTTAATAAACACAGCTATATACAAACAGTGCAATAATAAAATGCTCTAACACAGACTCTTTTCTAATTGAACGTTTATGTCTGTTTAAAGGGATAGCAAGGTCAAAATTGAAATACGCACATATGCTATGAGGGTCCGTGCACCAGTATTCAAATATCACATTTTATCAGAGAGTCAGAAGTGTCTTATAGGACACAAATTAAGTCTTTGCAGGCACAATAAACACCACTATCAGCTCTCTGAACTTGAAAACTGGTGCACGGGGCTCTTAGAGCATATGTGAGTATGCCTTTAAAAAGCAATAATAACTTTTACTAGAAACATTTTTGCTAATGGAAGTATATTGCAAAAACGCTACTTTCTAAAATTGAAATGCACCCGCGCACATTTCCATTTTGCCCTTTCTATCTCTTTTTTTAAACATATGTTTTACAGGACAGCAAGTTGTAATACCAGAAAAGTTAATTATTAGACACCTGGCAAGCCTGCCCTTTAACCATTATATAGACCACTTGACCCACTTGTTTTGACATTCTCGTAAGGGTGGGAGGGGATATCCATCTCATGTAACTGAGTCCTATTGTGCATAAATATTGTTGTTATGTTATCCAGAAACCTGTTAATCTGCTGTGACAATATAAAAATAGGATATCGACCCATGCTGCTTAACCCTTTCGTGACCGGGTTATAAAGTCTACATCAGAACAACGATCGAGATTTAAATTATGGGATCGCGTCCCGATGACGCTAGGAACGCCCTCCAGACCGCGATCAAATCCTGCAAGCGCAGTAGTCTTCAGGACAGCCGTTGGCTATGATGTTGTATTCCGTCATACTGGCTTTAAAGCACAGCGCCGTTGTGATGGAATACAACATCGGCAAAAGGTTAAAGGGACAGTATACTGTAAAATTGTTTTCCCTTATAAAACAAATAAGTTTTCATTGCTCATGTTTTGTTCTTTAGTATTTGTGTTTACATTTAAAGTAATTTGTGGTTACATTAAACTCAATTTGTATTTAAAGGGACACTAAACCCACATTTTTTCTTTAATGATTCGGATAGAGCATGCATTGTCAAGCAACTTTCTAATTTACTCCTATCATTAATTTTTCTTTGTTCTCCTGCTATCTTTATTTAAAAAGCAGGGATGCAAAGATTGGGAGCAGGCCCATTTTTGCTTCAGAACCTGGGTTACGCTTGCTTAATGGTGGCTTAAATGTAGCCACCAATCAACAAGTGCTATCCAGGGTGCTGAACCTAAAATGGGCTGCTTAAGTTCCTGATTTTTTTTTAATAAAGATAGTAAAAGAACAAAGAAAAATGTTGAGCTCAGTGTCCCTTTAATTCTCTTGGTCTCCTTTGTTGAAGGAGCAGTAATGCACTACTGGAATATATGTGCAGCCACCAATCAGCAGCTTCTGAGCATACCTAGGTATGCTTTTCAACAAAAGGATACAAAAGAATGAAACATATTAGATTCCAGAAATTAATTTTATGTCCCCTTAAGAGGTGCAACTGTATGTTCTTTGACATTTTAAAGAGTAAAAGGAAAGTTTAAATTGAAAATTTGAGGGAAACCCCCCTCTTTAGCTTTACAGAAGCCTGTGTCATGATTTCACCTGTTGTTTTGTACGACTTAGTGAGCAGATGTCAGATTTCTCATGTCAGCAGGTTCCTAGAAAGCCACATCAAGACAATTTAACGTGGTATTTGGAGCGCACATTATGTCCAGATTACAGTAACGTTTGGTGCACATTATGAACACGCATTACATACTTTTTTGACATGTAGGAGTAAGGGAGGAATGCCAAGAGCCTTTGCAGATGTCCGGTACACAACGAACGCCCCTACAGAGAACACAAAGAAATGACACCAATAGACCTACATTGTGTCCCACACAAACTGTCACAGATATAATCTCTGCAGTAGATCTATAGTAACCTAGATACATAGACTTGTGACAAATACACAAAGATATGCAATCATAGTAAGACATGTTTTATTACAGAAATAGATACAAGATTTCAATAATAAAATACTTTAATGAACATACCTGCATAGAACTATGGTTAAACACATAGTTAAAGTCAGCTATGCACTACTGGTCACTAAACCAATCAGGGTGGCTTGTGTGCATATCTGTCAATCACTGGCTCAGGATCAGTAGTGTATTGCTGACTTTAAAACTGTACGTTTAACCCTTTGGTAGTAATGCCAAATGGTCTAGCACATTAGATTATTTTGTTATTAATATTTTATGTTATTGTTATAAATATTATTAACTATTATTTATATTGCACCAGCATTTTACACAGGGCCATACAGAGGTACAGTAACAAAAAGGTTTCGTTTCTGCTGTTTAAAATGACATTGTAACGTACAGGAGATTCATGTCTGTTCCCAATTGATACTTGGGAATCCTGTGTTTATAGGCTAATAGGGATAACTCCCATTTATTAGTAGAAAGGACATTACAGACAAGAATCCTTAAGTATAAAATAATAAAGTAGTTGTATTTACCAGGAGGAACATTTGTTTTCACAAAACTAAAAGCTAATGTATTTTAAAAAATAGAAATTAAGCTGCCCTACAGACTGCCCTTAATATTAGTTCTCGTAGAAATACTTTTCCTCTTCCTTCAGCTGCTTTATGTATTTACAAAGGGATACTATGTTATGCAGTACTATACAGGGTAATAAAGCTTTTTTGATTAATATAGAAACGGCTACCAAACAATATCACTTGTGCAAATTATAGGGATTTAGAAACCTGAAGTTTATTAAAGGGACAGTATTTCCCTTAATGTGTTTCCAATTACTTTTTTTTTACCAGCTGCAGAATAAAAAATGTATGAGATTTGCTTTTTAAGGCTTGTTTGTGTATATGAATTAGCTGATTTTGTGTTTTGAAGCCACAACCTAATAAAATGGGTTGAGCTTGTAGGTAAAATCAGATCTCATTACTTTATCACATTGTGTACATATACCTGCTTCTTTATCTTATATCTGTCCATAAACCAATCACCAATACTTGGAGAGAACAATGGAAAATTAACATTTGATTAACTTATCTGTTCTATAACCCACTGGGAGTGTAATTTCTTCTACTGGCTGTGGTAACACAGCTTGGCCTTGAGGCAAAAAACTTTCAGGATGGGTGGGGATACTAGAGGCTAAATAAACTATTTTAAATGCCAATATAAGAGTAATGGAAATACTTGTAAACAATTTAATACACTCCAGCAGGTAAAGTGGATAATTTGGAACAAATTAAATGGGAGAATTTGTTTGAGTAAACTGTCCCTTTAAGATTATGCAGTTATAAACCAAGTTATATATTAATACGCTTGTACTGTGCAGCACACGTTACTGTGTAATAATACTGCCATCCAGTGGACAGATTTTATTATTACCATTATTTATAAATTACCACAGCACTATATATAATATTACAGGTCTGATTATCTAACATTTGCTGAATCATACATAAAAAAACTCTCAGATACTCACAAGGGAATCCTCTTAAGAAAAAAAACAAAATCCTAGACCCATGGAACATTCTTATTCAGCTCACTAGGATAGTTGGGGAAACTTTAAAATAAATAAAACAATTATGGATTTAAAAGTACAAATTTCTCAGTGTTTTTTGCATGTTCAGTGTAGTTTTATTAAATGTTTTACTATGTGCATTAAAGGGATACTAAACCCACATTTTTTCTTTCATGATTCAGATAGTGCATGCAATTTTAAGCAACTTTCTAATTTACTCCTATTATCAATTTCTCTTCATTCTTTTGCTATCTTTAAAAAAGAAGGCATCTAAGCTAAGGACCCAGATAGTTTTTGGTTCAGACCCTGGACTGCACTTGTTTAATTGTGGGTGCATTTAGCCACCAATCAGCAAGAACAACCCAGGTGGTGAACCAAAAATGGGACAGATTCTAAACTAACATTCTTGCTTTTCAAATAAAGATAGTAAGAGAATGAAGAAAAAATGATAATAGGAGTACATTAGAAAGTTGCTTAAAATTGCATGCTCTATCTGAATCATGATAGAAAAAAAATTGGGTTCAGTGTCCCTTTAAACAATTTTGTTCACTAACAATTTAAATATTTTCATTAAGTATGAAATTTGAAGAACTATTGTGTAGTTAAATGATTTAAGAATATACATTTTTACTGCATCTTTTTAGTTCAAAACTTCTTTTATTCATTTCGTACAATTTTTAAATTACAATTCTTTTTGTCAGCCGTGTTTTAATATATGCATCTCCTTCACATACTTAAATGCAGGGAATGCACTGTTGAGAGACACACATTTCTCAATTTAAAAACGGCCTTTAGAGGATTCTAACAGTGTTTTATTGTACTGGTTAGATTTCTCAAAGAAAAAGCCCAGAGACATTTAAAGGGACACTGAACCCAAATGTTTTCTTTCCTGATTCAGATAGAGCATGTAGTTTTAAGCAACTTTCTAATTTACTCCTATTATCAATGTTTCTTCATTCTCATGCTATCTTTATTTGAAAAAGAAGGTGTCTAAGCTGGACAGCAGTTTTTGATTGGTGGATGAATTTATCCACCAATCAGCAAGGACAACCTAGGTTGTTCACCAAAAATGGGCCGGCATCTAAACTTACATTCTTGCATTTCAAATAAAGATACCAAGAGAATAAAGAAAATTTGATAATAGGAGTAAATTAGAAAGTTGCGTAAAATTTCATGCTCTATCTGAATCACAAAAGAAAATATTTGTGTTCAGTGTCCCTTTAAATATTCGGGGACCTAGGTGTTATTGTGTAGTTTTGTTATAGAGTAACTTAAAGTGATGCTAAATTCAATACTTTTATTTTGTGCCATTCGATGTAACATTTAAAAATAATATGTTTCATTCATGAAAATACACAAATTTAAAACTTACTGTAGTAATTTACATATAACCGCTTCTTTGCTACTGCACGCTCCGGCAGCCCCAACACTGAGACCTTTTTTTTCCCCCCTGATGTTTTCGCCATTGTCCAACGAAAATTGTGCCATTTTGGCATGTTTCAATGTAAAAAAAACAAACAGGATCTTTTGCGCATGCGTTACCAACATCATACGCAAAAAGATCATGTGTTTTTTTTTTTAAATAGAAACATGCAAAATATGCAACAATTTTCATTGGACAACGGCGAAAAAACAGAATTTATGCTTACCTGATAAATTACTTTCTCCAACGGTGTGTCCGGGCCACGGCGTCATCCATAACTTGTGGGAATATTCTCTTCCCCAACAGGAAATGGCAAAGAGCACAGCAAAAGCTGTCCATATAGCCCCTCCCAGGCTCCGCCCCCCAAGTCATTCGACCGACGGTTAGGAGAAAAAAAGGAGAAACTATAGGGTGCCGTGGTGACTGTAGTGTATAGAGAGAGAAATTTTTCAAACCTGATTTAAAAACCAGGGCGGGCTGTGGACCGGACACACTGTTGGAGAAAGTAATTTATCAGGTAAGCATAAATTCTGTTTTCTCCAACATTGGTGTGTCCGGTCCACGGCGTCATCCATAACTTGTGGGAACCAATACCAAAGCTTTAGGACACGGATGAAGGGAGGGAGCAAATCAGGTTACCTAAACAGAAGGCACCACGGCTTGCAAAACCTTTCTCCCAAAATAGCCTCCGAAGAAGCATAAGTATCAAATTTGTGGAATTTGGCAAAAGTGTGCAGAGAAGACCAAGTCGCTGCCTTACATATCTGATCAACAGAAGCCTCTTTCTTGAAGGCTCATGTGGAAGCCACAGCCCTAGTAGAGTGAGCTGTGATTCGTTCAGGAGGCTGCCGTCCGGCAGTCTCATAAGCCAATCGGATGATGCTTTTCAGCCAGAAAGAAAGAGAGGTAGCAGTAGCTTTTTGTCCTCTCCTCTTACCAGAATAAACGACAAACAAAGAAGAAGTTTGTCTGAAATCCTTTGTTGCTTCTAAATAGAACTTTAAAGCACGGACTACATCTAAATTGTGTAACAAACGTTCCTTCTTTGAAACTGGATTCGGACACAAAGAAGGAACAACTATTTCCTGGTTAATATTCTTGTTGGAAACAACTTTTGGAAGAAAACCAGGCTTGGTACGCAAAACAACCTTATCTGAATGGAACACCAGATAGGGTGGATCACACTGCAAAGCAGATAATTCAGAAACTCTTCTAGCAGAAGAAATAGCAACCAAAAACAGAACTTTCCAAGATAGTAACTTGATATCTATGGAATGTAAGGGTTCAAACGGAACCCCTTGAAGAACTGAAAGAACTAAATTTAGACTCCAGGGAGGAGTCAAGAGTCTGTAAACAGGCTTGATTCTGACCAAAGCCTGTACAAAAGCTTGTACATCTGGCACAGCTGCCAGTCGTTTGTGTAACAAGACAGATAAAGCAGAAATCTGTCCCTTTAGAGAACTCGCTGACAATCCCTTATCCAAACCTTCTTGGAGAAAGGAGAGGATCTTAGGAATTTTAATCTTACTCCAGGAGAATCCCTTGGATTCACACCAACAGATATATCTTTTCCATATTTTATGGTAAATCTTTCTAGTCACAGGTTTTCTGGCTTGGACCAGAGTATCTATCACTGAATCTGAAAACCCACGCTTGGATAAAATCAAACGTTCAATTTCCAAGCAGTCAGCTGCGAGAAACTAGATTTGGATGTTGGAATGGACCTTGTACTAGAAGATCCTGTCTCAAAGGTAGCTTCCATGGTGGAACCGATGACATATTCACCAGGTCTGCATACCAAGTCCTGCGCGGCCACGCAGGAGCTATCAGAATCACCGAGGCCTTCTCCTGTTTGATCCTGGCTACAAGCCTGGGAAGGAGAGGGAACGGTGGAAACGCATAAGCTAGGTTGAACGACCAAGGCGCCACTAATGCATCCACTAGAGTCGCCTTGGGATCCCTGGATCTGGACCCGTAGCAAGGAACCTTGAAGTTCTGATGAGACGCCATCAGATCCATGTCTGGAATGCCCCATAATTGAGTCAACTGGGCAAACACCTCCGGGTGGAGTTCCCACTCCCCCGGATGGAAAGTCTGACAACTCAGATAATCCGCCTCCCAGTTGTCTACTCCTGGGATGTGGATTGCAGATAGGTGGCAGGAGTGATCCTCCGCCCATTTGATGATTTTGGATACCTCTCTCATCGCCAAGGAACTCCTTGTTCCCCCCTGATGGTTGATGTAAGCTACAGTCGTCATGTTGTCTGACTGGAATCTTATGAATCCGGCCTTCGCTAGTTGAGGCCAAGCCCGGAGAGCATTGAATATCGCTCTCAGTTCCAGGATGTTGATCGGGAGAAGAGACTCTTCCCGAGACCATAAACTCTGAGCTTTCAGGGAATCTCAGACCGCTCCCCAGCCTAATAGACTGGCGTCGGTCGTGACAATGACCCACTCTGGTCTGCGGAAACTCATTCCCTGAGACAGGTGATCCTGGGACAACCACCAACGGAGTGAGTCTCTGGTCATCTGGTCTACTTGAATCTTTGGAGACAAGTCTGTATAGTCCCCATTCCACTGCTTGAGCATGCACAGTTGTAATGGTCTTAGATGAATTCGAGCAAAAGGAACTATGTCCATTGCTGCAACCATCAACCCTACTACTTCCATGCACTGAGCTATGGAAGGCTGCAGAATAGAGTGAAGAACTTGACAAGCGTTTAGAAGCTTTGACTTTCTGACTTCTGTAAGGAAGATCTTCATTTCTAAAGAATCTATTATCGTTTCCAAAAAAGGAACTCTTGTCGACGGAGACAGGGAACTCTTTTCTACATTCACCTTCCACCCGTGAGATCTGAGAAAGGCTAGAACAATGTTTGTATGAGCCTTTGCTTTGGAAAGAGACAACGCTTGGATTAGAATGTTGTCCAGATAAGGTGCCACTGCAATACCCCTTGGTCTTAAAACCGCTAGAAGGGACCCGAGCACCTTTGTGAAAATTCTTGGAGCAGTGGCTAGCCCGAATGGGAGAGCCACAAACTTATAATGTTTGTCCAGAAAGGCGAACCTTAGGAACTGATGATGATCTTTGTGGATAGGAATATGTAGATACGCATCCTTTAAATCCACGGTAGTCATAAATTGACCCTCCTGGATTGTAGGTAACATTGTTCGAATGGTTTCCATTTTGAACGATGGAACTCTGAGAAATTTGTTTAGAATTTTTAAATCCAGAATTGGTCTGAAAGTTCCCTCATTTTTGGGAACTACAAACAGATTTGAGTAAAACCCCTGACCTTGTTCCACAGTTGGAACTGGGTGTATCACTCCCATCTTTAACAGGTCTTCTACACAATGTAAGAATGCCTGTCTCTTTATTTGGTTTGAAGATAAGTGAGACATGTGGAACCTTCCCCTTGGGGGTAGTTCCTTGAATTCTAGAAGATAACCCTGAGAGACTATTTTTAGTGCCCAGGGATCCTGAACATCTCTTGCCCAAGCCTGAGCAAAGAGAGAGAGTCTGCCCCCTACTAGATCCGGTCTCGGATCGGGGGCTACCCCTTCATGCTGTTTTGGTAGCAGCAGCAGGCTTCTTGGCCTGTTTACCCTTGTTCCAGCCTTGCATTGGTTTCCAAGCTGGTTTAGTCTGGGAAGCGTTACCCTCTTGTCTAGAGGCTGCAGAGTTGGAAGCCGGTCCGTTCCTGAAATTGCGAAAGGAACGAAAATTGGACTTATTCTTAGCCTTGAAAGGTCTATCTTGTGGGAGGGCATGGCCCTTTCCCCCAGTGATGTCTGAAATAATCTCTTTCAATTCTGGCCCAAAAAGGGTCTTACCTTTGAAAGGGATATTAAGCAATTTTGTCTTGGAAGATACATCCGCCGACCAAGACTTTAGCCAGAGCGCTCTGCGCGCCACAATTGTAAACCCTGAATTTTTCGCCGCTAACCTCGCTAACTGCAAAGTGGCGTCTAAAATAAAGGAATTAGCTAACTTAAGTGCGTGAATTCTGTCCATGACTTCCTCATACGGAGTCTCCCTACTGAGCGACTTTTCCAGTTCCTCGAACCAGAACCACGCAGCTGTAGTGACAGGAATAATGCACGAAATAGGTTGAAGGAGGTAACCTTGCTGTACAAAAATCTTTTTAAGCAAACCCTCCAATTTTTTATCCATAGGATCTTTGAAAGCGCAATTGTCCTCAATGGGAATGGTCGTGCGCTTGGCTAGTGTAGAAACCGCCCCCTCGACCTTAGGGACTGTTTGCCATAAGTCCTTCCTGGGGTCGACCATAGGGAACAATTTCTTAAATATAGGAGGAGGGTCAAAAGGTATGCCTGGCTTCTCCCACTCCTTATTCACTATGTCCGCCACCCGTTTAGGTATCGGAAAGGCATCAGGGTGCACTGGGACCTCTAGGAACTTGTCCATCTTGCACAATTTTTCTGGGATTACCAGATTGTCACAATCATCCAGAGTAGATAGCACCTCCTTAAGTAATGCGCGGAGATGCTCTAATTTAAATTTAAATGTCACAACATCAGGTTCTGCCTGCTGAGAAATTCTTCCTGTATCAGAAATTTCTCCATCTGACAAACCCTCACTGCCACTTCAGACTGGTGTGAGGGTATGACAGAAAAATTATCATCAGCGCCCTCCTGCTCTACAGTGTTTAAAACAGAGCAATCGCGCTTTCTCTGAAATGCTGGCATTTTGGATAAAATATTAGCTATGGAGTTATCCATTACTGCCGTCAATTGTTGCATAGTAACAAGCATTGGCGCGCTAGAAGTACTAGGGGTCGCCTGCGCAGGCATAACTGGTATAGACACAGAAGGAGATGATGTAGAACTATCTCTACTTCCTTCATCTGAGGAATCATCCTGGGCAACCTTACTATTTGTGACAGTACTGTCCTTACTATGTTTGGACGCTATGGCACAATTATCACATATATTTGAAGGGGGAACCACATTTGCTTCCATACATACAGAACATGATCTATCTGAAGGCACAGACATGTTAAACAGGCTTAAACTGGTTAATAAAGCACACAAACTGTTTTAAAACAAAACCGTTACTGTCTCTTTAAATGTTAAACAGGGCACACTTTATTACTGAATATGTGAAAAACTATGAAGGAATTATCCAATCTTTACCAAATTTTCACCACAGTGTCTTAATGCATTCAAAGTATTGCACCCCAATTTTCAAGCTGTTAACCCTTAAACTGTGGAAACCGGAGCCGTTTGCAATTTTAACCCCACTACAGTCCCAGCCACAGCCTTTGTTGCGACTTCACCAAACCCAGGGGGGTATACAATACCAATTCAAGCCTTCTAGGAACGTTTTCAGTGGATACCAGACCCTCACACATGCTGCTGCACTGTACTCAAAAGTAACTGCGCAATAATGGCACGAAAATGAGGCTCTGCCTACTATAGTGAAAGGCCCTTCCTGACTGGGAAGGTGTCTAAACTAGTGCCTGGCAATAAAAACGTTCCCCAAACAATTAAAGTGTGAAAATTACTTCAAACTTTCAAAAATAACTTAAATAAACAATCGATTTAGCCCTTAAGAGTGTCCACCAGTTAATAGCCCAAAATAAGCCCTTTATTCTTTCTAAGTCTAAGAAAATGGCTTACCGATCCCCATGAGGGAAAAATGACAGCCTTCCAGCATTACACAGTCTTGTTAGAAAAATGGCTAGTCATACCTTGAGCAGAAAAGTCTGCAAACCGTTCCCCCCAACTGAAGTTCTCTCAGCTCAACAGTCCTGCGTGGGAACAGCAATTGATTTTAGTTACTGCTGCTAAAATCATACTCCTCTTTTAAACAGAACTCTTCATCTCTTTCTGTTTCAGAGTAAATAGTACATACCAGCACTATTTTAAAATAACAAACTCTTGATAGAAGCATAAAAAACTACAACTAAACACCACATACTCTTCACCATCTCCGTGGAGATGCTACTTGTTCAGAGCGGCAAAGAGAATGACTGGGGGGGGCGGAGCCTGGGAGGGGCTATATGGACAGCTTTTGCTGTGCTCTTTGCCATTTCCTGTTGGGGAAGAGAATATTCCCACAAGTTATGGATGACGCCGTGGACCGGACACACCAATGTTGGAGAAAGTAAGATTTAAAAAAATAAAAAATAAAAAATAGGTCTTAGTGTCGGGTCGGCCGGAGTGTGCAAGGTTATATGTAAATTACTACAGTAAGTTTTAAATTTGCTTATTTTTATGAATGAAACATATTTTTAAATGTTACATCGAATGGCACAAAATAAAAGTAATGAATGTACCATCACTTTAACCCCTTAAGGATAAGGCCATTTTTCAATTTCTTTCCCTTAAGGACAAGGGCTACCCCCAAAATGTGTTACACATCTACAACCACCAAAAAACACCCATGCTAAATAGTTTCTAAATTTTGTCCTGAGTTTAGAAATATCCAATGTTTACATGTTCTTTGCTCTTTTAGCAAGTTATAAGGCAAGTAGCATTTTGCTATTTCCAAACCATTTTTTTTTTCAAAATTAGCTATAGTTACATTGGAACACTGATATCTGTCAGGAATCCCTTACTATCCCTTGACATGTGTATATTTTATTTTAGTAGAGAACCCAAAGTATTGATCTAGGCCCATTTTGGTATATTTCATGCCACCATTTCACCGCCAAATGCGATCAAATAAAAAAAAAATCGTTCACTTTTTCACAAACTTTTTCACAAACTTTAGGTTTCTCACTAAAATGATTTACAAACAGCTTGTGCAATGATGGCACAAATGGTTGTAAATGCTTCCATGGGATTCCCTTTGTTCAGAAATAGCAGACATTTATGGCTTTGGCATTACTTTTTGGTAATTAGAAGGCTGCTAAATGCCGCTGCGCACCACACTTGTATTAGGCCCAGCAGTGAAGGGGTTAATTAGGAAGCTTGTAAGGAGCTTGTAGGGTTAATTTTAGCTTTAGGGTAGTGTAGTAGACAACCCAAAGTATTGATCTAGGCCCATTTTGATATATTTCATGACACCATTTCACCACCAAATTCGATCAAATAAAAAAAATCGTTCACTTTTTACTAACTTTGGGTTTCTTACTGAAATTGTTTACAAACAGCTTGTGCAATTATGGCACAAATGGTTGTAAATGCTTCTCTGGGATCCCCTTTGTTCAGAAATAGCAGACATATATGGCTTTGGCATTGCTTTTTGGTAATTAGAAGGCCGCTAAATGCCGCTGCACGCTACACTTGTATTATGCCCAGAAGTGACAGGGTTAATTAGGTAGCTTGTAGGGAGCTTGAAGGCTTAATTTTAGCTTTAGTGTAGAGATCAGCCTGCCACCTGACACATTCCACTCCCTGATCCCTCCCAAAGATCTCTTCCCTCCCTCACCCCACAAATGTCCCCGCCATCCTAAGTACTTGCAGAAAGTCTGCCAGTACTAAAACAGAATTTATACTTACCTGATAAATTACTTTCTCCAATGGTGTGTCCGGTCCACGGCGTCATCCTTACTTGTGGGAATATCTCTTCCCCAACAGGAAATGGCAAAGAGTCCCAGCAAAAGCTGGCCATATAGTCCCTCCTAGGCTCCGCCCACCCCAGTCATTCGACCGACAGACAGGAGGAAAAAACAGGAGAAACTATAGGGTGCCGTGGTGACTGTAGTTAGAGAAAATAATTCATCAAACCTGATTAAAAAACCAGGGCGGGCGTGGACCAGACACACCGTTGTATAAAGTAATTTATCAGGTAAGCATAAATTCTGTTTTCTCCAACATTGGTGTGTCCGGTCCACGGCGTCATCCTTACTTGTGGGAACCAATACCAAAGCTTTAGGACACGGATGAAGGGAGGGAGCAAATCAGGTTACCTAATAGGAAGGCACCACAGCTTGCAAAACCTTTCTCCCAAAAATAGCCTCCGAAGAAGCAAAAGTATCAAATTTGTAAAATTTGGCAAAAGTGTGCAGTGAAGACCAAGTCGCTGCCTTACATATCTGATCAACAGAAGCCTCGTTCTTGAAGGCCCATGTGGAAGCCACAGCCCTAGTAGAGTGAGCTGAGATTCTTTCAGGGGGCTGCCATCCGGCAGTCTCGTAAGCCAATCGGATTATGCTTTTAAGCCAAAAGGAAAGAGAGGTAGAAGTCGCTTTTTGACCTCTCCTCTTACCAGAATAGACGACAAACAGAGAAGATGTTTGTCTGAAATCCTTTGTAGCTTCTAAATAGAATTTTAGAGCACGGACTACGTCCAAATTGTGCAACAAACGTTCCTTCTTTGAAACTGGATTTGGACACAAAGAAGGTACAACTATCTCCTGGTTAATATTTTTGTTAGAAACAACCTTTGGAAGAAAACCAGGCTTAGTACGCAAAACCACCTTATCTGCATGGAACACCAGATAGGGTGGAGAACACTGCAAAGCAGATAACTCAGAAACTCTTCTAGCAGAAGAAATAGCAACCAAAAACAAAACTTTCCAAGATAACAACTTAATATCTATGGAATGTAGAGGTTCAAACGGAACCCCTTGAAGAACTGAAAGAACTAGATTTAAACTCCAGGGAGGAGTCAAAGGTCTGTAAACAGGCTTGATCCTAACCAGAGCCTGAACAAAAGCTTGAACATCTGGCACAGCTGCCAGTCGTTTGTGTAATAAGACAGATAAAGCAGAAATCTGTCCCTTTAGAGAACTCGCTGATAATCCTTTATCCAAACCTTCTTGTAGAAAGGAAAGGATCTTAGGAATTTTGACCTTATTCCATAAGAATCCCTTGGATTCACACCAGCAGATATATCTTTTCCATATTTTATGGTAAATTTTTCTAGTTACCGGTTTTCTGGCTTGAACTAGAGTATCTATCACAGAATCTGAAAACCCACGCTTTGATAGAATCAAGCGTTCAATTTCCAAGCCGTCAGCTGGAGGGAGACCAGATTTGGATGTTCGAATGGACCCTGTACAAGAAGATCCTGTCTCAGAGGTAGCTTCCATGGTGGAACCGATGACATATTCACCAGGTCTGCATACCAAGTCCTGCGTGGCCACGCAGGGGCTATCAAAATCACCGGAGCCCTCTCCTGCTTGATCCTGGCTACCAGCCTGGGAATGAGAGGAAACGGTGGAAACACATAGGCTAGGTTGAAGGTCCAAGGCACTACTAATGCATCCACTAGAGTCGCCTTGGGATCCCTGGATCTGGACCCGTAGCAAGGAACCTTGAAGTTCTGACGAGACGCCATCAGATCCATGTCTGGAATGCCCCATAATTGAGTCAACTGGGCAAAGATCTCCGGGTGGAGTTCCCACTCCCCCGGATGGAAAGTCTGACGACTCAGGTAATCCGCTTCCCAGTTTTCCACACCTGGGATGTGGATCGCAGATAGGTGGCAGGAGTGATCCTCCGCCCATTGTATTATTTTGGTCACTTCTTTCATCGCCAGGGAACTCCTTGTTCCCCCTGATGATTGATATAAGCAACAGTTGTCATGTTGTCTGATTGGAATCTTATGAATCTGGCCTTTGCTAGCTGAGGCCAAGCCCTGAGAGCATTGAATATCGCTCTCAGTTCCAGAATGTTTATCGGGAGAAGAGACTCTTCCCGAGACCATAGTCCCTGAGCTTTCAGGGATTCCCAGACCGCGCCCCAGCCCACTAGACTGGCGTCGGTCGTGACGATGACCCACTCTGGTCTGCGGAAGCTCATTCCCTGGGATAGGTGGTCCAGGGTTAGCCACCAACGGAGTGAATCTCTGGTCTTCTGATCTACTTGAATCACTGGAGACAAGTCTGTATAGTCCCCATTCCACTGTTTCAGCATGCACAGTTGTAATGGTCTTAGATGAATTCGCGCAAAAGGAACTATGTCCATTGCTGCAACCATCAACCCTACTACTTCCATGCACTGAGCTACGGAAGGACGAGGAATAGAATGAAGAACTTGACAAGTGTTTAGAAGTTTTGACTTTCTGACTTCTGTCAGGAAAATCCTCATTTCTAAAGAATCTATTATTGTTCCCAAGAAAGGAACTCTTGTCGACGGAGACAGGGAACTTTTTTCTATGTTCACCTTCCATCCGTGAGATCTGAGAAAGGCCAGAACGATGTCTGTATGAGCCTTTGCCTTTGAAAGAGACGACGCTTGTATTAGAATGTCGTCCAAGTATGGTACTACTGCAATGCCCCTCGGTCTTACAACCGCTAGAAGGGACCCGAGTACCTTTGTGAAAATCCTTGGAGCAGTGGCTAACCCGAATGGGAGGGCCACAAACTGGTAATGTTTGTCCAGAAAGGCGAACCTTAGGAACTGATGATGTTCTTTGTGGATAGGGATATGTAGATAGAACATAGCTTATCTGAAGGTGCAGACATGTTAAACAGGCTTAAACTTGTCAATAAAGTACAAAAAAACCATTTTAAACAAAACGTTACTGTCACTTTAAATTTTAAACAGTGCACACTTTATTACTGAATATGTGAAAAAGTATGAAGGAATTGTTAAAAAATTACCAAATTTTCACCACAGTGTCTTAAAGCATTCAAGGTATTGCACACCAATTTTCAAAGCTTTAACCCTTAAATTAAAGAAACCGGAGCCGGTTACAGTTTTAACCCCTCTACAGTCCCAGCTACAGCCTTTGCTGCGACTTTACCAAACCCAGAGGGGAATACGATACCAAATGAAGCCTTTTAGGAAGTTTTCCAACTACTTTGGGATCCTCACACATGCATCTGCATGTCTGCTCTCAAAAAGTAACTGCGCAGTAATGGCGCGAAAATGAGGCTCAGCCTACAACTGGGAAGGCCCTTCCTGACTGGAAAGGTGTCTAACACAGTGCCTGACGTTAAAAAACATTCCCCAAGCTTATAAGTGTGAATTACAAGCATAAACATGTATAAAATGCCCAAATAAAGCAATCGATTTTGCCCATAAAAGTGTCTACCAGTTTTATAACCCATATTAAGCCCTTTATTCTGTTTGAGACTAAGAAAATGGCTTACCGGTCCCCATGAGGGGAAATTACAGCCTTCCAGCATTACACAGTCTTGTTAGAAATATGGCTAGTCATACCTTAAGCAGAAAAAGTCTGCTAACTGTTTCCCCCAACTGAAGTTACTTCATCTCAACAGTCCTATGTGGAAACAGCACCCGATTTTAGTTACTATCTGCTAAAATCATCTTCCTCTCACAAACAGATTCTTCATCTTTTTCTGTTTCAGAGTAAATAGTACATACCAGCACTATTTTAAAATAACAAACTCTTGATAGTAGAATAAAAAACTACAACTAAAACACCACATACTCTTAACCATCTCTGTGGAGATGTTGCCTGTGCAACGGCAAAGAGAATGACTGGGGTGGGCGGAGCCTAGGAGGGACTATATGGCCAGCTTTTGCTGGGACTCTTTGCCATTTCCTGTTGGGGAAGAGATATTCCCACAAGTAAGGATGACGCCGTGGACCGGACACACCAATGTTGGAGAAATTAAAAGGCTTTTTTTTTTTTTTTCTTAATTTAAAATAAATAAATATATATATGTTCAACTGTGATGGACCCCCCCTTAGCCCCCAAACTCCCTGATCCCCCCCAAACAGCTCTGTAACCCTCCCCCGCTACCTATTTGCTGCCATCTTGGGTACTGGCAGCTGTCTGCTAGTACCCAGTTTGCCTCCCAAAATAAGTTTTATTAATTTTTTTTTATAATTTAAATTCGTTTGTAGTGTAGCTGCTCCCTCTCCCCCTCCCAGATCCTTTTTAGCATTATTTTCCCCCCCTCCCTCTCCCATTCAAGCACTTTGGTGGCAGTGGTTGCTGCGCGCGCGCGCGCACACACACATACACGGGTGCGCCCCCTGCAGGCCCCCCCTGCATGCTCCTGGCATGCACATTGCACACACAGGAACCAGATGCCGGGTAGCGATGGGCCACCCACCCGCTTCCCTGCAGCTGCTCCCACCCACCAACGATCTGGACCATCGCTACCGGTGCAGAGAGGGCCTCAGTCTTGGAAAAAAAGTTTTGCAGTGATGCCTCAATATCTAGGCATCACGGCAATACCTTGAAAGCGGCTGGAAGCGATCAGGATCCCTTCCAGCCGCTTTAAACCCCTAAAGACGTACAGGGTACGTTGCTGGTCTTTAAAGACCAGTTTGTGTGTGACGTACCCTGTACGACTTGAGTCGTTAAGGGGTTAAGCAGAACGACAATTACACAATAGGGATGCACATTTAGATCTTTCGTGAGAAATCGAATTTGGAAAAAAGCAGAGGCTTGTTCCCTTTGGATATTTTCATAGCCAGAAAGCTCTCCACTCTAAAATCTGGATTTGCAGAGATCTTTAGTGTGTGGATCTTTTACAGAAATCAACCTGGCTATGAAAAAGTCGGATGGGCATGAGCCGCTGCTTACTTCAGCATTCGGATCCTCACGAAAGATCTGTATGCGCATCTCTTTTGTGTAATTGCCATTTTGCTTAAGTTACTCTATAACACATAGGGCCCCAAATATCTTGCGGGCAAACGTTAGTGTGCCACTTGTGATCTAGATCAAGGTTTTTAACATCCTTTAAAGGGAAACGAAACGTAACTTTATCTTTCCCGATTCAGATAGAACATACAATTTTAAACAACTTTCTAATTTACTTCTGTTATCAAATTTTCTCTGCTCTTTTGGTATCTTTTGTTGAAAAGTAGGGCCATAAGCTAAGGAGCGTGCTTGTGTCTTTGAACCTTATGAAAGCAGTTTTTCAAGAATGTTATCCATTTGCAAGGGCACTTGATGGCAGCACTATTTCCTGCCATATAGTGCTCCAAACATTTTACATTTAAATATCATGGTGTTTACTGTCCTTATGAGTCTGTCCCTTGTCTGTATTTAGTTTAGTACTATTGTGTGCAGTGCAGTACTCCCACCACAGAGGGCACTGTGGATATTGATTTTACTCTCTTGTCTCATTGCGTACATAGTTTTTTCTGTGGTCTTCACTATCTGTTACACTGAAGTTTAGCAGTGCATAGGCAGGTGTTAGCTAAGGGGAAACTATGAGTTGTGATATATAATGTGTGATGAAGCCAGGTATATCAATAGTGTTGCACAATTTGGATTGTGCAATTTCCTCATTATATATTCCTGAGGCTTTGTAATTTAGAGAATGGTATTTATGGGCCTCTGTGTTGTCCCCAAGACCTTTTTAATTGGTGCACGACCCTGATAATTTTATAAACCACCCAGCAAAAATGAGCTAATCTTAAAAATGTTCAATGTTTATTACACACAAATTATCATTAATTTTATTTATGCTAAATCATGTAATTCATTTGTGCTTTGGATAGTGGAAAATGTTATAATATTAGAAAGTATTAAATTGCCCCCCACCCAGCTACTATATAATGTCACTAGCCACAAAAATTATTCTGTGGAGAACATAGGGTTAACCTACTACCCACAATCCCTGCAGCAATAAAGATAAAAAAAGGAATTTGTAATTCATAAAATGTCACCTACTTGTTAAAACTTTCAATAGTGTTTTAGCAAAAAAAAAAAAAAAAAAAATCCTCATTCTATCTATCTATCTATCTATCTATCTACTGTATATATATATATCTGTTCTTCATTCAAGCAGCCCCAACACAATAATTTGCAGGTTAAAGATATTTACATAATATAACAGTCTAATTAAGGATGCGTAACATATATATATATATATATATATATATATATATATATATATATATATTATTATCGGTTATTTACATAGCGCCAACAGATTCCGCAGTGCTAGATATATATATATATACATAATAAAAATAAATAAATATGTATATATATATATATAATAAAAATAAATAAATAAATGTGTGTATATATATATATAATAAAAATAAATAAATGTGTGTGTATATATATATAATAAAAATAAATAAATGTGTGTGTATATATATATAATAAAAATAAATAAATGTGTGTGTATATATATATATATATAATAAAAATAAATAAATGTGTGTGTATATATATATAATAAAAATAAATAAATGTGTGTATATATATATATATATGTTACGCATCCTTAATTAGACTGTTATATTGTGTGGTCCCTGGCTGATGTAATCACATGCTTTACAGCGTGGATTTCCACATCAGTATGTGCCCGAACATTGTAACTACGTACTGTTATTAGTGATCTTAGGTAGCATGCTTGGTGATATCATGTTAGCTAAGGTGAGATTTTTGGCATAAATAAAATTACAACCTTCTTCAATCACTGATTTAAGTATATCATCGCCATATAAGATGGGCAAGTATTTTTTGATAATGTCGCAAATTTGATAGAATTGATTTGAGTATTTGGTTTTATATATATATATATATATATATATATATATATATATATATATATATATATAAAAAAAAAAACTAGGGTGCTTTGTGGTGTCCTGTTATACGTATGCTAAAGGGTTATTAAAGCGATATGTAACCCCTACATTTTTCTTTTATGATTCTGTTAGAGCATGTGATTTTAAACAACTTTGCAATGTATTTCTAATATGTAATTTACTGTCAGTCTGCCAGTACCTTATGTAGTTTTGACATTGAAATGTTTTGGTATGGCAGAATCCTTGTTATAAATTTCAGATGCATTGCAATATCAAATGTTTGTGCAAAATCCAAGAAACAAACATTATGAAACAATGTTGTCATATAATAGTAAAATAGATTGCATAATTAAAGGGACATGAAACCCAAACAATTATTTCATGATTCCGATAGAGAATACAATTTTAAACAACTTTCCAATTTACTTCTATTATTTAAATTGCTTCCTTCTCTTGTTATCCTTTGCTGAAAGGTTTATCTAGGAAAGCTCAGGAGCAGCAAAGAACCTAGATTCTAGCTGCTGATTGGTGGATGGATTTATATGCTGATTGTCATTGGCTCACCCATTTCTTGAGTTAGAAACCTGTAGTGCATTGCTGCTCCTTCAACAAATGATACCAAGAGAATGAAACAAATTAGATCATATAAGTAGATTAAAAAGTTGTTTCAAATTGTATTCTCTATCTGAATCATGAAAGAAAATGTTTGTGTTTCAAAGCAAACGTTTCTAGTTTTTTGCTTAATGAACTTCGAAAATAAATAAAAATGTATATATCAGATTAGTATAACATCATAAAAAAAGAAAGATGTAACTGGGGCTTTACCTGCTACGTAACTAGAGTAGGAAATTTAAGTGGTGTAGTATAAGGTGGATCTGCGCTGTAACCCTAAGACTGTGTCTATGTAGGGCATAAAGTCCAATAAATATGGAAATCAGATTTAACCCGTAAAAGTTTAAAACTGACAAAAGAGGGCATCTCCAGAGCTGAACTAAGTGTAAGTTACACAGATAGAGGGAAGAGAAACCTAAATGCTTTGACTAAAGAAGGGTATATTCAGTCCCTTATTTCGATTCCTATAGGTATACTGCAACCAAGTATTGGTGATAGGCTAAGCCAGTAGCATGAAATATATCTTGCCCACTCAGAGGGAGAAATATATATAGTGGCATGTGCCCGAATGTAATTTTATCAAGGTGTAAAGGCTATATCAGATGCTCCAGTGGTATGAATTACATGTGCTAAAATGTTGGGAAAATTTAAAACACAAGTAGGTACAAATATAGGAGGATCGAAAAACTGGAAACAAAGGGAACAGCGCAAAGACCAGATTCAAGGTAGTATTTTATTGACAATGCAGCCACGGAAACATAAAAAATTACTTACAGGAAGTTCCCTGTAAGCATCATGTCATCCCGGCCACTGACAGCAAGACTTCCTCCCAATATTGTGATCTGAACCACTAAGAATATAAGTAGGGCATGATAACATTGAGATATTATGGGATGTAAATGAAGAGGTGGTCCTAAGAGCTACACCTGTGTGAATAAATGGTACAAAAATACAGAATAGACACATTATTTTAAGCAGTATAGCTAAGTGAATAGTGGTAAACATTAAGCAGGTCACAAGGGGTCACTAAATGTGAGATAGACAATGTGTCGTAAGCACAAAAGCTCTAAAAGGTTAATTCTTGAACCCCAAAGTGGACATACATGGATTACTAACAAAAATATTGCTAAGCCAAAGCAACCGTTCTCAAGGTAAAAGTAAAACAATTTACATTTGCATAATGGAACTTACCATGATAGTTGGTAGACCAGTCACTAGATAAAGAATTATTAGTTAAGGGGTGACTTTTTAACAACCAGTCATTACTAATGCATATTATGCAAAACTGAGGTAACATAAAAAAACATTCTCAGTATGGAAAGCATAAATCAATAACAAAAGCATACAAGTAAAGTAGTAATTAGATGGTGTCTTGTTTGTTGTGGTTGGTATTACCCTTTAGCAGTCACTGTGTGTAAAGAGGTCCTCTGTGAATCATCTCAGCTTCTTGCCATGTTCAACGATAACAGTCTAAATCGGACCGCTAGGTATCCAATGTAAGCGGAATAAGATGCCTAACGACAGTGGCACGCAAGTGCCCTGCCGGGGGTTATGTATTAGGCCGCAACCTTGTGGTATTCCGGGGCACTGAATCTGACATCCAATCTAAACAATAGCAGCATCGATTGAAAGAGCTTGCATTGCTGTAGTATTTTTAGCAAAGAGTAATGCTTGATGAGTCAGCAGACAGTGGATTTTGGGCAGATTTGTGTTAATGCTTGGAGCAGGAATCAGCTTGGCGACCTATCATGGCCGCTGCACGGAAGTTCCTCTCCTTGTTATAATTTTTGTCATATAACAAAGGTGGATCTAACTCTGGATCTGAGCTCCGGTTAAGTTAGCCCAACATATTGGATAGAACATATTTCACATTCCAATAAATATATTGCAAATTTGGTCATACAATTTGCATAACATTCAACACAATACATTTTACCTATTGCTGTACTTTTAAAGCTATCTTCAAAGGATATGCAAAAGTTACACAATTAAATCTATGTAATCAGAAAGTGCCCTTCATTCTCAACCAACTGCTGGTATCAGGTCTTTTATATGGGACCAGACTAAGGGACAATTTCAGAGAAAGTGTAGGTGTTTTGTAGGCTACAAACTTACAAAATGATATCTTAGATGCTAACACATCACCTGCTCTATGAATATGTCAATGAATATGTGGGTTTTTTTCTTTAACATTTTTTATCAAACTCCATGATATAGTAATTTGAAAATATTAGATATGGATTATTTTTTAAAATCTTTGTTTTTTTTCTTGTCTTTTTGTTATTTTTAAACAAATCCCCATAACTTTTGACTTCCTCAAAACTTGCATTCAATAACACTGGATCATAAACTCTAACCAAAAGTCTCTTTATCAGTTTTTTACCTTGTTTTTCATATTTTTTTTTATCAATTTAGTATTGTGTTTTAAACACTAAAATTGACTTTTGAAATGGATCTGACTAAATGCCTAAGAGGACAAGATGTGGCATAAAGGATAGAGTTCCCTGTCCTGGATTTACCATCAGATATTTCTTCTAAGTCTAAATCAAGAAAGGTAATAACTTTATTATAGATCTACCCAGTAAATTGCAAATTGACAACATTGTTATTTAAATAAGCAAGAAAGTGTTGAAAAACAAAGGCACCTTCAACAACAAATAAGAGATTGTCAATATAGCTCATATAAATTACAAAATACTCTTTAAAAGAATTTCTCATATCATAGATGTTGTGGAGCTTTCACCATTCCACAAATAAATTGGCAAAACGGCAGAGCAAATTTCCCCCCCATTGCCATACTTTGGCACTGTAGGTAATAATTATGGCCAAACAAAAACTAATTGTGGGTTAGGAGGAACTCAGCAACCTCCAGATCAAAAATCTTTCCGTCAATGGAATCATTTATCTCTTTCTATCCAGGAAAAACATAATGGCCTTGCAACTATCTGCATGTGGTATATTAGAGTATAATGAAACAGCATCTAGTACCCCTAATTTATACCGTTCTTCTAAATCATGCCATTCCGAATAGTCAAAAGAAAGTCAAAAGAAAGCCATTTGATTAATTCTTTGCGCACATAATAATGAATAGTTCCCAATCCCTTACAGCAAGTTTCATCTGAAAGTTCAAGTGTTGCAGTTTTTATATTGGTAATAAATCAGAAATGCTTCATAGTTAATTTCCAAACAAATTTATTAACATCTGGGGGTGTATAAAATACAATTTTTTTTTCTTTGTGGCAGCAAAACCAAGTTCTTTCTGGAAGACAGATATTTGGCTCTGAGATAGTTGGTAATCAGATACATTGATGACACTCAGAGTTAATCCTTTTGTATTCTTGAATTTCAATTGTGTTTTGTACCCTCTCTTTGGTCCAGCTTGTCTAGTTCTCTTATCAAAGGGACAGCCATCTTATTTCTGATCTTGTGGCAAACAACTCATTCACAATCTGATGACGATACCTGTAAAGACAAGAATGGAAGGCATAGAAAAACAGAAGAAGAAGAGGATGTATTGGCAGAGCTAGGAGAATCAGGGTCAGACGAATCTGGTTCAGTAGATGAGAAAACCCCTCTTCTATTTGTCTTCTTAAAAAAGATTTCCGTGTATTCCCTGGGGAAAATTTATACTGTAGTTTCTCTTTAAATGTATTGATTACAATTTTTTTTTATCTTTGAAAAACCAACTTTATTGCTCAATCATCTTGATACAAAATAAGATTCAACTGGTTGCAAGACGCAGCTCCAAATAGTATGTAGACAGTAAAGAAAAATAAATCTTCGAACCACAGATCGATAATTAATCCATTCCACAGTAAAAGTTCTCTGATACATGCATTAAATATTTCTCAGTGAAATTTGTGAATAGATTATCATAGCGTCCATACTAAAAGTTGGTTAATTTTTATCTTATACATACATTAACAACATTTACAACACATTTGCCAGTGTATAGCATTGCCAGTGTATATTTTGTTATTACATTCTAAGTTTTACCTATGATTAAGGGCCTATAACATGTAAAATGTGAATCCCTCCTTTCTGTATTTTATTTTTAATTGGATTTATTTTAGCAACCCAAGACATTTTAGCAGTGGTGTATTTATATTTTGTGCTGCCCTAGGCACTCAAAATTCTGCTGCCCCCCCAAAGGTTTTAGGCATTTTTTCCCCTTAATATTTTTTTGGGTCAGTGTGTAAATGTTTTTTTTTTTTTTTTATAACAATTCAAAAGAAAATGGGCTAGCAAAACACTTGTATGCAGGTGGGTTGAATTGCATGCAACTCATACAATTTTCTCCCTGAGAGAAGGGAGGGAAAAGAAAGAAAGAAGGGAGGGAGAGAGAGAGAGAGAGAGAGAGAGAGAAGAGAAAAGCGGGAAAGAAGATGAGAAAAGGGGGAGGGAAAGAAAGGAGTGAAAGAAGGGAGCAAGGCAGGGAGTTGAAAGAAAGAAGGGAGGGAGGGAAGGAGGGAAAGAAAGAAAGGAAGGAGGGAAAGAAAGAAGGGAGGGAGTTGAGGGACAAAGGGAGGAAGAAAAAGAAAGAAGGGAGAGAGGAAGGAAGGGAAAGAAGAATATACTTTGAAACAATCACTGCCCTTTACATGCAACAACATACAGTAATTACCATCATTCAAGTAATGAAACTTTTTAAGTATCCGTTTACTATTTACTCTGAGGGTTCATGAATGCAGAGATAGCTAGCTATTAGTAGCTAACATACATTAGCACTGAGAGTTTATGATTAGACATAACACGCTGATCTAAGCAGTGCACAGACGCATCCAGTCTGTTAGTTACTAAGACCTGCAATAAGCACTGCGCTCGCAGACCCACCACAAGGGGAGGCAGCATATCGGCACAATATCTTCTCCTCCAGCCTCACCTTGTAAGCATATCCCCGGGCAGGTTTCTCACCAAGAACACTTCCACTGCAAAAATGCTGGCGGCTCTAAATGAAGCAACTATTTAAAGGAGCACAGCCTGTAAAGAGCGACCTTAATCAGCGCACGTGCCTTGTCTTCTCTATAAAAGCCTGCACTTTATCACTCACAGTACTGTGTGCTGGCTTTTAGAGAGAGGTTAGGGCAGATGGGCTGCCCCTCCCAAATCTACTGCTCTAGGCACCGGCCTTGTTGGCCTAGGCCATAATACGCCCCTGCACTTTAGCCTTCATGGGCATTTCCATAAAAAAACAAAACATTACAACATCTGAGAATCATTTTTTCCTCATTTAGTTCTTTTTTGCTGGGGTTGAATATTCCTGAGGTATCTATTTTAGTTTTTTTTTTGGTTTAATTTTTTCTTCCTGTTCCTCCTCCTCTACATCCTCTAGCCTTTTTTTCCTTTTGAAGGTTTGTGTATTCTTGTTGGTCCTCTCTCTAAAAAATGGTCTTTAGATGTACCTGGTCTTTGTGGGGAGGGTCCTTTCTCTCTCTCGAATGTATCCCCCTCATTTGTCATCTATTTCTGGTTTGTAATTCCCACTTTGGTTCTCCCACACTTTCCCTTTGCTTATAATGCCAATTAGTTCCCATGTTTTCTCTATGTTCATAGTTCTGAGATTTAATTTAATCATTTTAAATTGTTATACTTAGGAATACCCCCACCAGCAATTGTGTGTTGCGCCACATTTTTTTCCATTCAAAAACCATCCATAACCTCCTGCAGTTTGCTTGAATTTTCTACATATAGTGGAAAGCTTACAGCAACACACAAACAAGTTTACATCTGGCCTCTTATTGGTCGCTCTATAACACAGGTGTGCTAGCCCACCTAAGATTTAGGAGTTGAAAATATGATTAAGTGTTAAGAGCGCCAAAGAGGTAATGGATTAAAACAATAATTTAATTACAATATAGAAATGTGTACACAAGTGTCTATAGGTCCCTGGTTAGGGGATAAAGTACATAGAGAATGATAAAATGCGCAATATAAAATAAACGGTACATACAATGTTAAAAACAAAATAATATGGATAAAATTAAATGAACTAGATGTCCTCTAAGAAAAGTCAAGTTCTGTAAGGTGCACCTTATGAGAAAAAAACATATCTAGAGCTCCATGTAGATCGGTGTGTGATAAAACAATATGAAGTATTCCAAAGGTAGCGTATTCCAAATGGTGATGGTGATGCACTGTGATATGATGGTGTTCAAAAAATATGAAGTGCTCAAAAATTTAAAATGCAGAAATGAAAAAATGAAAAAAGGTGATCATCAAAAATTAGATAAAAAAGATCCAAAAATATAAAGAATAAAATGTGTGAGGTGATAAAATGAAAAAAAAAATAAGAAAAAATGTGAAAAATCAGAAGTAAATTCTTAGTGATGAAGCCAAAATAAGTTATTGTAAGGGTTAACTTTAGGTAATAATCCCTCTGTGGGGTGGTAAGGGTTAACTTTAGGTAATAATCCCTCTGTGGGGTGGTGGGTATCTCTTAGGTGATGATTCTTGTTTTCCTGCTAGTGACCTGTAAAGAATAGCAAAATAGTACAATATAGCTAAAGACAATGATCAAAAAATGAAATAAGGCTTACCAAATTGCTGTCAACGCGTTTCGGCCCTCAATAGTGGGCCTTTATCAAGACTCATATTGGTCACCCTGCAAATTCTGCTAACAAAGATATAGATTTTAATCAGAACATTTTGTATGCAAATCTTTTGCAGTGTATGGTGCAGGATTGCTGAGATATACTGTGTATGTTTAAATTAATGACTTTAATGTGAATTTTCTTTTCTTTTTTTCCTAATAAAGGTTGTATCAGCCCCTCAGGTAGCAAAAACAGCTGCAACTAATATTGTCACGGTTTTTGTCTAACGAACACTTAAGCAACACTGCCATCTAGTGGTAAAATAGTAAATATACTGTAATACACTTGATTATTACACATACTGTGATTCTGAAATAATATCAATAGATAACAATTTTCAATAATTGTTTTCCTATGGGAATGTGATATTTAGAAATCACTATATTATAACAGATGTTATGTTTTATATCCTAGTTTCGCAATGTGCCCCTTCTCTTACTCCTATTACAATCCAGTAGCATTATTTTGCACATATTTTAAAAAATTAAAAAAAAAAAAAAACTTCAATAATTCATTTATCACAGACTTTTTAAATCCATTGTGACTAAGAATAACAATTATATGTTGCCTGCATAACTAACCATCAGAGGATGTTTATTAAAGGGACATAAAACCAAAAATATTCTTTCATGATTCAGATAGACCATACAGTTTTAAACAACTTTTCAATTGTGTTCTGTTATCACATTTTGCTTCATTCTCTTGCTATCCTTTGTTAAATAAGCATCAATGTACTACTAGTAGCCATCTGAGCACATTGGGTGAGCCAGTGACAAGAGGTATTTATGTGCAGCCACCACTAAGGAGCTAGTTCCCAATAGTGCATTGTTTACTCAACCACATGCATGCTGTTCCTAGACCAATCAGCAATGCACAAAGTTGTAGAGCTCCTGCCGGGTCCCATCTTCTATCACACTGCTGTATTTGGAGTATTATATGTATATTTGTTGTCACACTTAGTTGTATTATGGGTCAATAATCAGACCAAAGGCTGGAGAAACACAGACAAGGAACTTGTGGAGAAATAACTCTGAAGAATAAGAAGCAGTTACAGGCTCTCTCTGATTATATAAGTGAAATGCCTCAGTAACATTTTTTTAAAGGAAACCTTTGATATTCATCTATTCTGATGAAGGGGATGTAATCTCCCCGAAAACGGTCAATAAACCTTTGCTGTTTTCACTTTGAGAAAAGCCTTTGACTGCATTCATCTGTGGTACTATTCAAGGACATTTTGCACCCAGGTAACTGGCATTTTGTGGGTGGATCTGCAAATTGATTTCAATATATATATATATATATATATATATATATATATATATATATATTCAAAATATAAAAAGAGGAAGCTTAAATTGAGGGAACATTTTAAAACCTCACCACGAACTACCGCATATACCGGACTATCTAGAAAGTCTACTTTTGAACCGAAAAATACTCATCCCACAATTAGAATGTGTGTACTAGAGAGATTGGTAAGCTGGAAAGGTGAGGACTAATCTAAGTAGTCAGGACTGGAAGGCTCTACAAAGTCTAAAGAAGGTTGACAGTATAATGATCCGCCCACGGATAAGAAAGGCACCATAGTGATTCTGGACTTTGTGTTCTACAGAACAGAATCATTGTGTCAATTAGGAGACAGCTGTACATACAAAAAAATTGCCCTATAATCCTATGAAATCTTTTAAGGACAAACGAGACAGCTGTTTGAGATATGCTTTGAATTGTGACCACATTGACATATCAATGTTTGAATTTTTTATGGTTGAGCATCCAGTGTATCCTATTATTTATACCATCCCAAAGATCCATAAAACCAGATGAATCCTCCAGGCCGCCCGATAGTTTCGGCTGATTGCTCCTTATTTCAAAATGTGGCCAAATTGATTTCTTTTAGCAGGATGTTGTGAAAACCACTGAAGCATTTCTCCTTGATTCCATTGAGCTCATCAGATTATTACAAGACAGAGTGTTCCCTACACATTGCATTCTGGTAACCCTAGACGTCAACAGCCTCTACACTATCATTCCTCACGATGTAGGTGTAGAGGCAGTCGGCCAAGCACTTCTTGACTTTGATTCTTATACAAGTCCTCCGATCGAGTTATTACTTGACTGGTTATTGATGTGCCTTACGCATAACTACTTCAGGTTTGAAGATATGTTTTATCTTCAGTTGATTGGCACAGCGATGGAGTCCAGTTTGGCGCCATCCTATACCAATCTATTTATGGCCTGGATCGAGAACAAATACATTTTCTCGGTCAGAAATCCAAATGTGATTCTTATATAAGAGATACATCGATGATCTGTTCGTGGGGTGGCAGCCCTGAAGAACTTACTTTGTGGATTGAGGCCCTAAATAGTTTTGAACCATCTGTCAAATTTAAGAGTGAAAATGATGATGGACAGATACACTTCCTTGATCTGTGTATCTTTAAAGTGGAAACTGGGATGTTGTTTAAAAAACACCTTGTACTCTAAGACTACTGACAGAAACACTTTGTTGCAATTTAGTAGCCATCACCCGATACAGTTCAAAAAAGGCATTATCAAATCCTAGTTTTTGAGAGTAATATGGAATAACTCTAACCCTGATTTGAAACAACAACAACTTGAAAGTATGAAAACAAAATTTATCAGTAGGGGCTACCACTCTAATATGGTAGATGAAATTTTAGAACAACTGGTACACCTTGACCAACCTGCATTAATACAGAGCAAAAACACTCCTAATTGTGGTCCTAATGACCAGACTCCAGCTACACGACAGATAGGTGAAATACTTAGAAGAAACTGGCCTCTGATAAGTGATGACCCGACTCTACCATTTAAGAACACTCCCCACCCAGGGTAGTTCATAAAAGTGGATGTAGCCTTAAAACAATGTTGAAAAAAATGATCCTTGGAAGAGGGAACAGTCTTGGTTGCAAAAAGTTAAGAATGGCTGCTACAGGTGTGGCAGCTGGGTAACCTGTAATACATTACTAACTGGAGAGAACTTTTACCATACTAGTAAAGTAAAATCTTACTGGATAAGACATTGTCTAGCCTGCACATCTGACTATATGGTCTATTTTTTTTCTTGCCCGTGTGGCCGGTTCTATGTAGGTAAGACCTGTACCTCCTTTAGGTGCCATAAAAGTGCCATCAGGACTGCATTTAAAGATGGATGCTCGGACCAACCAGTGGCCAGACATTTTTTAGAGCATAAGCATTCAATCTCTTCCCTACGTGCTATGCTTATTGACAGGGTAGCCTCCCTGAAGCAAGGTGGGGATAGCAAGAAAGAACTTCTAAAATGTGAATCTTGTTGGAATTTTAGGCTCAATACTCTCTCACCAGTTGGATTCAATGGTACAAAGTAGATGTCCACAGCACATACTATAAAATTCTTCCTTTATTGGTTAACAGACATCAAAAGCCAGTTGGACTCAATGTAAACCTTGACTATGCATTATTCTACTGACTTTATGAATGATTTCTCTAAGGGTAAGGGTGTATCTTGATAGCTGTCAATATGTAAATATGCATCTATACATTTTGATATCTAACGGCCACTAATGATCAGCATGGTGAAATATGAAACAGCTAATCGTGATTGGTATATCATAAGAGTATGAAAGAAACATTTTGTTTTTCCTTTAATACATGACCAAAATTGTGTTTTCTATGATTATAGTACATAGTGGTGTATATTTAATTGAGGGCAGGTTGTGTCTGCAAGTTGACTCACTCTTATTGTGTAGGGTATTGCTTGGATTACAAGCACATTTTTTTCTCAGGGATGTGCTGTTAGTGGCTGTGACTTGATGCGGTCCATGGCGGTCGGTCTGGTGGTAACGGTAATAATTTCATTGGTCATCCCCTTTTCTGCAGAGTGCAGTGTGGTTCTTCTAATGTGTGTCTCACTATATGATCATCCTATATGAGTGAGTTTTCATGTGGCTATGCTATAAATGTTAGTGATATTTACTTCTGTATGTGAGAGATCAGTAACTGATTGAAACAAGCATAACCTATGACCCGGCTGTACTCTGACAGCTGTGGCCATATAACTAGGCAGTGGGGAGTGTTTTACATACTAGCTGATGAGGCCTGTTGCTCAGGAGTGTGGCTGTGATGCTGCTGTAAAGCCGTGTTCGTATTTGGCTACATGTGAGTTATCGTTTTAACTTTTTTTTATGTGTCCTATGTCTACTATGAATTGTAGCTTTGGGCATGGTTTGTTGGACTGCAGTTGACACATGAGCTCAGACTTGTTAGACGGGTTGTAGTGTAAAGGATACCTCTTTTATATTTGAAGCTGTAGTCAGCGTGCATTACGTATTCTGTGATCAATATTATGTTACTGATTAGTATATAGTCTGCCACCTATTGTTTGTAGTCTCTTGATACTCGAAAAAGCATTGTCCGATCATTTTAGAGTTTGCTGTACAGTTTGATGAGGTGCAATATGTAGTATATTGATCTTGTTACATAGATCTAGTATTAATAACCGTTATGTTCATTGAGTCATTCTCTGTGTATATAAGGTGTGTTGGTTGGGCCTATGTGACAATATCCATGTAGAGCATGTTTGTATTGCAATTGTATTGGAGGCTCTATGAGAGCTTCTTCATCCGTGTATACAATTTGGTCATCTAGCGGTGTCTATGGGCGTATTGATATACTATGCTGTTGATGCACTATGTCCTGGTTATTGAATACCGAGATGTAATGTTTGAGTTATATATTGGAAAAGAGTCCGTCTGATTTGATGGTTGTTATGATGTCATCTTATTGTCTATACATATATATATATATATATATATATATATATATATATATATATATATATATATATATATATGATAAAGGGAGCTAGTATGTTCCGTTGCACATTTCATTTGGAGTGTTTTCTGACAAAGATTCTAATTTCAAGCTGTTGCAACTTCAATGTGCTGTTTCTATTAGCTCTTGGCAACATCAGACAACGTAGCACGAGCTATTCGATGCACTGTTATTTAGAATGTTTATCTATGTTCTAGTTTATGCTTTGTTTTATTTTTTCTTTTGTTTGGGGTTGAGGGGTGACACTACTGTATAATATACAGTATATGTGCTCTGTTCTGTTTTGAATACATTTTTTCTGTTTTTTATTTTTAGAACACATACAGCTAGATTACGAGTTTTGCGGTATGAGTGAAAAAGCAGCGTTAAGGCTCTTTTTCACTACCGCTGGTATTACAAGTCTTGCAGGTTTAGCTGCACCGCTCACTTTTTCAGCCGTAACGCAATGTAACTACCGCAGCTTTCCAAAAGTCCTTTTTCAATGGGACTTCCTTTGTGCCGGTATTACGAGTTTGCCTGGGAGGCCAAAAAGTGAGTGGTACAGACTATACCGTCAAGATTTGTACCGTAAACTGAAAGTCATTAGTTATGAGTTTTACGCTACAAAGCCATAACATAAAACTCATAACTAAAGTGCTAAAAAGTACACTAACACCCATAAACTACCTATTAACCCCTAAACCGAGGCCCTCCCACATTGCAAACACTAAAATAAAATTATTAACCCCTAATCTGCCGCTCCGGACATCACCGCCACTATAATAAACATATTAACCCCTAAACCGCCGTACGCCCGCATCGCAAACACTAGTTAAATATTATTAACCCCTATTCTGCTGTCCCTAACATCGCCGTAACCTACATTACTATTAACCCCTAATCTGCTTCCCCCAAAATCGCTGCCACTATACTAAAGTAATTAACCTATGCAATCAGCCAATAGGATTGAGCTTGCATTCTATTGGCTGTTCCAATCAGCCAATAGAATGCAAGCTCAATCCTATTGACTGATTGAATCAGCCAATATGATTGAAGCTCAATCCTATTGGCTGATTGCATCAGCCAATAGGATTTTTTCACCTTTAATTCCGATTGGCTGATAGAATTCTATCAGCCAATCAGAATTCAAGGGACGACATCTTGGATGACATCACTTAAAGGAACCTTCATTCGTGAAGAGCCGTCGGAAGAAGAGGATGCTCCAAGCCGGATGTCTTGAAGATGGAGCCGCTCCACGCCGGATGGATGATGATAGAAGATGCTGTCTGGATGAAGACTTCTGCCGGCTTGGATGAAGACTTCAGCCCGCTTGGATGAAGACTTCTGCCGGCTTCGCTGAGGACTTCTGCCACTTCGTTGAGGATGGATGTGGGGTCTTCAAAACTGTAAGTGGATCTTCGGGGGTTAGTGTTAGTTTTTTTTTAAGGATTTATTGGGTGGGTTTTATTTTTAGCTTAGGGTTTGGGCACCAAAAAAGAGCTAAATGCCCTTTTAAAGGCAATGCCCATCCAAATGCCTTTTTCAGGGCAATGGGGAGCTTAGTTTTTTTTAGATAGAATTTTATTTGGGGGGTTGGTTGTGCGGGTGGTGGGTTTTACTGTTGGGGGTGTTTGTATTATTTTTTTACAGGTAAAAGAGCTGATTTCTTTGGGGCATTGCCCCGCAAAAGGCCCTTTTAAGGGCCATTGGTAGTTTATTGTAGGCTTTTTTATTTTGATAGGGCTATTAGATTAGGTGTAATTAGTTAAAATATTTGATAATTTCTTTTTTATTTTGTTTAATTTAGTTAATTGTATTTAATAAATGTAATTGATTTAATTGTAGTGTAAGGTTTTAGTGTAACTCAGGTTAGGTTTTATTTTACAGGTAACTTTGCATTTATTTTAGCTAGGTAGTTATTAAATAGTTAATAACTATTTACTAACTAGTCTACCAAATAAAAATAAAACCTAAGCTAGCTACAATGTAAACCATTAGTTATATTGTAGCTAGCTTAGGGTTTATTTTATAGGTAAGTATTTAGTTTTAAATAGGAATTATTTAGTTATTAATAGTAGGTTTTATTTAGATTTATTTTAATAACATTAAAGTTAGTGGGTGTTAGGGTTAGGCTTAGGGTTAGGGGTATAGTATAGTGGCGGCGACGTTGGGGGCGGAAGATTAGGGGTTAATAACTGTAATGTAGGTGGCGGCGACATTGGGGGCAGCAGATTTGGGGTTAATAAGTATAATGTAGGTGTCTGCGATGTCGGGGGTAGCAGATTAGGGGTGTTTAGACTCTGGATTTATTTTAGGGTGTTAGGTGTAAATATAAATTTTGTTTCCCCATAGGAATTAATGGGGCTGCGTTACAGAGCTTTACGCTCCTTTATTGCAGATGTTAGGCTTTTTTTTTTAGCCGGCTCTCCCCATTGATGTCTATGGGGAAATCATGCACGAGCACGTAAAACCAGCTCAAAGCAGTGCTGGTATTGGAGTGCAGTATGGAGCTCAATTTTGC
The DNA here is from genome assembly GCF_027579735.1 of Bombina bombina. NCBI lineage: Eukaryota > Metazoa > Chordata > Amphibia > Anura > Bombinatoridae > Bombina > Bombina bombina. The sequence continues at coordinate 66,352,102 of NC_069509.1, forward strand.
TCAACGCTCACTTATTGCCTGCTAACGCCGGGTTTATGCAAACCTGTAATAGCAGCGCTATAGGGAGGTGAGCGGTGACAATAACTTGCAAGTTAGTACCGAGCAGTTCTTACCGCAAAACTCGTAATCTAGGCGATAGTCTTGAGAAAGGACTAAAGTGGGGCTGAAATGTCGACATATGATCTTGGTTTTATGAATTGGAAATAAAAATTGGTTTATCTTTTAAAATCCTGTGAGTGCCCTTCAATGAGAAGATTTGTATTCTGGACTTAAGGAATGCACCCGGGTTCTGAGCCCTTGTCAGAAAAATCAACTTAGATGCCCTCTCATGCAAATTGATTGGGTCATCAATTACAAGGGACACTCGGGTATCCATATATTGCATTGGTGTTTTGATATTGTTAAAGGGACATAAAACCCCATTTTTTTTATTTCATGATTCAGATAGAGCATACAATTTTAAACAACTTTCTAAATTACTTCTGTTATCAAATTTTCTTCGTATACTTGTTATCCTTTGTTGAAAAGTTGGTCTGTAAGCTCATGAATGTGCACGTGTCCACAACACTATATGGCAGCAGTTTTGCAACAATGTTATACATTAGTAGGAGCACTATTTCCTGTCATGTAGTGCTTCAGGCATGTGCATGCTACCTACCTAGGTATCCCTTCAACAAAGAATAACATGAGAACAAAACAAATTTGATAATAGAAGTAAATTGAAAACTTTTTAAAAATTGTATTCTCTATCTAAATAATGAAAGAACATTTTTGGGTTTACTGTCCCTTTAATTCAAAGTAAGATAAAATCCTCACAGTGCCGGTATAAGTTTGCTGCCTTCACTAGGATAGATCATCAGGTTGCAATCACAAGTGGCAATCAAGTAACTCAGTGACTACTACCATTGATGAGTCCATTGTTGAAATACCATTTTGACCTCACTGTTAATTATTAATCAAATGTTATAGTAGCTTAGTAAGACAAATTAATGTACAACTGACATCAGTTAGATAATGAAATTCGCACTCTCAGCATGGTACAACTGAATAGAGTTAAAATACACAGGGAGTTTCAAATTATCTCTAGAACTAGGAATAATAGAGCATCTCGATGGGTGACAACCTGGCCTTTCAATATCATCACACTACAACTACTCAGGTAGAGAGAAGGTGGGGTCCCCAATATAGCTTGATGTGTCCCCACCCTCCTCATTAAGATACTCAGGAGAAAGCCATTCATGATGA